>NC_051181.1:75833377-75986155 GCF_013339695.2 Rhipicephalus sanguineus
CTGGAGGCGCTGCGGTGACATGTAGCGGACTGGCGACGGCGGTCGGGAAGGTTTTCGGGGTGTCCACTGCGCTCCTTGAGATAATCAGCGATGTCGCGAGGTCGTTCACCCCGCTGTGGGCACGGCGCGGACGGCAAAACCGCGTAGCCCCATCTGTGTGTACAAGCAGCGGAGGCAGGTGTGGCCGACTTCACCGCAGTGGTAGCAGAGCGGGCGGTTGTCTGGGGCGCGACAAATGTCGGTTTTCCTCGGCGTGTATTGCTGGCCGGCCGGCGGGCGGTATGACGTCGGTGGTGGAGGTGGGGGCGTCTGGCGTCTTGATGTGAGCGGGGAGGGGGAGCGGTATTGCAGGTCGCGGCTGCGCAGCTCATAGCCTATGGTTGAGGCTGCGCTGGTTCAGGTGCTCCCAGAAATTGCTGGATTTTCTGGCGTACGACCTTGGCGATCGCGTCCACTTGAGGCTGGGAGGAGGGCAACAATTCACGTAGATCCTCCCATACGATGGCTGTGACGGTTGTCGCGCAGGTCATCGGATAACAGCGCCTGAACCTCCCCGTAGGTCGTCGTGAGAATGCGGCGGTTGTACTGCCTCGTACGCATCTCCAGCGTCTTCTCGATCGCTGTTCCTTCCGTCAGGAATTCCTGGACGGTCTTCAGTAGGTTACGCATCAGCCCAGCGAATATTTCTTGCTTGACTCCTCGCACGAGGAAGCAGACGTTCCTCTCCTCGAGCATGTCGGGTTCAACGTGTCGGGACAGTCGGTTCATTTCTTCCGTGGAAATGGCCACGTTTTCGTTCGGGTGTTGCGCCCGTGTCTCCAACAAGGCCGCGGCCCTTTCCTTTTGGACGATGCTCGTGAACGTCGCCAAGAAAAAGTGCTTCGAAAGAGGTCCCAGTTTCGAAGTGTGGACACCCAATTCTCATACCAGGTCCTTGCTGCGTCTTCCAGGTAAAAGTAGACGTGGCGCAGCTCGTCGTCAGATTTCAGTTGTTAAATGTCGAGACCCTTTCAAACGTCTTCAGCCAAGTTTAGGGACCTTCACATGGCGAACCACGAAATGTCGGTGGCTACCTGGGCTGCTGCATTACTATCGCTGCAGGCTACACTGCGGCCGTCAACGTGCTTGTTGTCTTCGTCGCGGGGCCTTGGCTTGTCCGGTAGGGGTCCGTGTTGTGGGGGTAGTCCTTTCAGTCTGCGGCTGGCTCGACTGTCACTGATGGAGTCGGCGTCTTTATCGCGACGTGGGCTGGGTTCTCGGCTTGACGAGGGCGTCCGGAACATCAACGAACAGCACCTCCACCGGATGTCACGGGGTCTGGACGTGGACGCAGGCAGCAGTAGGCTTATCCAAGATGAAACATTATTTGGCCGAACTTGTGGCCGGGAAACGGAAAGTCAAACTACAAGCAATACACACTGTGCACTGATAGCGGCGAGCAGAGTGCAGGCCATCGATGAATTCCTCTGCGGTAAGGCGCCTCGGCATTTCTACTTGCGACATCGAAGATTCCAGCCTTATCGCTGGTGGCCGCGTTAGTTCCAGAATCGACTCAGCTCTTCGCGTTGCCAATGTCAGTCTTAACAGATGACCCTAAAATAATCTGGAACGCTCCCAGACATTCTGGCGCGGCTTGCGCAAGGCAGTAGCAACAAGTGTTACGAGGTGTTACCATAAAACATAGAAAGAAAGGAGCGTGTGTGGCAAAATATTCAGATCGGTGGTCGAAATTTCGAACTGAAAACGCTACTCGGGTGAAACATTCTCAGGTCGTTATGAAACGCGCTGGTGCATTATCAAAGAGGAATGCTGCCTCTGTTCCCGGTTTATGTTGACGAACTTTTGCCGACAATTCCGTCAGAAAGTCGTTAAACACAGCCCGGTGGAGATCGTCCGCACTAATTCAATGTAGGCCATTTGCCTACATGCAGGCCGTAACATTCATATTTGCATCCTTTGTGCTTGTGGAGAGATGGTATGCTAGGGCACCTCGTTTTGCTCTTCTAAAACTGCCTAAGCACCAGACGTGGAAGTTTGTCTCGTCGATGTAATATCGCGTTACAGGGACTTCGACATTATAGGAACAATTATTGTTCCATAATGATCTGAGAATCTGTGAACCATGTTGTGAACATGGTTCACAACATGGTTCACAGATTGTGACCATGGTTCCCGTGGGGGAGCCGAAACGTCAATACATTCGTTTTTAAATCATTTCGTCGGTGTCCGGATCCCTTTAACTAGTATGTTTCATCCCGGCCAGGCGGGTTTCCGTCATACTCTCAGCTTCACTCGAAATAAATAATAAAGCAAAAGACGTATTGCCTTCCTTCTCGTAAACATGCTACGAAAAGATTGATAAATTGCACCTTCAGCTTCATTGATATTTAATCTGTTTATCTCATTCACTAAATACGTTGTAACATACGGGACTATGCGGACATACGCGATTCCAAGATACATACTTGGAATCGCGACAAGCAACAAAAACTAAGACATCTTATAACTAAGCTTGCTTTTTTACAGGATTACTCTATTATTACGTTCAGTTCTCTTTATATAATTACGTTTTTGATAGTGTCCTAATGAAGAAGATAAAAAAGAATCAATATCAATGCCTTCTGAATGTATTCTTGCCTTTAGGCTTCAGGGAATACGCGCAAGCAGTCAACCCTTTCACAAAAATAGGATTGTTTTTGAAGTGCCTTGCACTTTCTGGATTTTAACATACTTAACGCACATATTCTATGCTATTTGTATTGTATATTTAGTAACTATAAAAATTCTCGCTTAATGACAATTTCATTGACGCTCGATTATTGACAGCTTTACTGATACCAACCTCTACATGTCATTATTATCGGCACGTCTGTGATAACAGATAAAGCGACTCGTCATCACTAGTGATTCCATCCTGACATGCCCAAGCGTAAAATTGAATCACCCCTTCAATGACTTTCCGTTTCACACAACTGATGCAACGTTACAGATACGTACGAGACCATCGATATGAATATATCACTAGTGATCGCTGATACTTCAAGGTGATTAGCGATCACTACCGCAATGTTCATTTAATGACAATTTGTTCAATGCCAATGACTGCGCCCTTGAATTATAACTGCGATTGCCATAAAAAAACAAAGTAATTTCTTATCACTAGTGACTCGGTCGTACCATATTTTACACACAAAAACTGAATCACTCTTTAAAAGAAATTTTGTTTGATACCAATGATGCAACGGTATGGAAAGCACGGGAGCATCAAGCTGAACATATCAGTACTGATCGTTAATACGTCAAGCTGATTAGCCTCGCAATTGTGACTTTTGC
Organism: Rhipicephalus sanguineus; assembly: GCF_013339695.2. NCBI lineage: Eukaryota > Metazoa > Arthropoda > Arachnida > Ixodida > Ixodidae > Rhipicephalus > Rhipicephalus sanguineus. Next base: position 75,836,711 of record NC_051181.1, read on the forward strand.
AATGCTCCTTTAATGACAATTTCTTTGATACCAATGAGTACACACTCGAATTATAACTGGTACTGGTCTAATTGGCTGGCGCTGGGATTACATTGAGCGGAAAAACCTGTATTGGGCCTTTTATATTGCTGACTAATGACCCCGTCCACACCTACAGAGATCATTCAGACAAGACACAACATGGGGCAGCAATTTAAGTTCATAAGGGCATAGCGAAGAACATAGTTGAATTTTACATCCCTAATGCAGAGCAGCAGTCGTCGCAGTTATGCTAAATACGAGGTAAAACCAAGTGAATACAAAGCGATTTGCACCGGCGTCGATTAACAATTGTGAAGATATAGAACAGGATTGATCTTCAGATAGATAGATAGATAGATAGATAGATAGATAGATAGATAGATAGATAGATAGATAGATAGATAGATAGATAGATAGATAGATAGATAGATAGATAGATAGATAGATAGATAGATAGATAGATAGATAGATAGATAGATAGATAGATAGATAGATAGATAGATAGATAGATAGATAGATAGATAGATAGATAGATAGATAGATAGATAGAAATTTTAATGATAATCACGGGGATGTCAGCCGGGTTTATCGGTTGCCTTGCTATACAGCAGGGGTCGGGTGATGACTATGGCACATGCAACGATGACATACCAAGGAATTACTCTCACTATCGCTCACACACGCGCAAATATCACAGTTATTCGCAGGGTTCTATTAAGGGCTGCGGACCTTAGCAGTACCAGCAGCGCTTTCGTGTTGCGTAGCGCGCAGGCGTTACTTTGCCATAGACCGTAGGATGTACTGCAGCTTCAGGCTCGATTCTTGTTGCTAATGCAGTGCTGCCTACAGAATCTGGTGCTCCGAGTAGTAGCAGCGACCTTCCTGAGTATTACATATATAGCACCTTGAAGAATCTCATTGCTGAATTTTATACTTAAGGTAGTTTGTGTAAGTCACGCCGAGCCTGATTCGGTGAATACACGTTTCCAAAGTGAGGTGGTAGTTATGGCAGTGCAACGTTGTGAGGTTCATGAGAATTTTGAAGAGTTCATAGGTATCTTGAATTAACAACGCTAAAATAAGTAAAGCCAATTGACGCTAGTCATTATAAGTACGCTAGTCATGTAACAGCTCCCGATTTATCAAACTAACAAAGAGAATAGGTATCTCCGCATTTGAGCGTTTCACGCTTCTTGACAAATCAGGGCATGTGCGCATGTGTTAGAAAAATGTTCTTCCGCTCTCCTCCGTCTTTCCCTTTTCCAGAATGCGTATATATTTGTACAGCAAAATAAACGCAGTTTTTGATAGTCAGCGCTGGTCCTGTTTGGTCTTTCTTGTCTTCGTTGTATCGCGCTGTTTTCTACTATGAATATGTGCCAACAAGCTCAATTTCTCATGCTTCTAAAGACATTAGCAACTTCAATTCGAATGTCTGTAAAAAGCGATGCTGAAGAACAGTAAGGTTGGAACTACGTCATCGAATCTGCTAATAGCGGGTAATTGATGCTGATAAAATGAACTAAAAATGAGTCGATTATGAATGCCGAATATGTTCTTCTGTAAATGCATTAAGAGGAGTTCTTAGGAGTGAAACGAAAAATCGAGGTGATATCATACTCGTTGCCGACACCAGCATAGTGCTGCAATCAGTTATGCATATCTCTATGATAAGTATAATGGAAGTAAAATAATCGACGATATAATTTCAGAATTCTGTTGCTGCTCGCTGTGTACTTGGTCGTCAGTCTAGAGCACTGAATGAATGCAGTGCCCAGACAGCCTACGCGAGTCAAAATATAGGTTTTATAGCGGCTCATATGGCCATATAGAGGCAGTGGCCGCATGGCATTTCGTACTCAGCTTCCGCATCCTTGATGTTGCGTCGTTAGCCGAGCGAATGTCGCTAAGGTGAGGCCAAAATACAGATGTGGTGGATACAATAACCTGTGTTATAGGTCGGGCCTGTGATGACGTTAGGTGAAGTGTTTATTTAGTGACGTTTAAACAAAACCTCGAGGTGGAAAGCATCGCTGCACGAGAAATTCTGCAGCAGACTCAACTGTAATAAATGATTTAGTCATCTTGGAACGGTATTATTGTAATCTACTCACACTTCTTGTTGCAGGCAAGCCCGTTCTGTAATGCCCGAAAAGTAAATCCCCGCGCAACGTGTTATGACGCAATGATTATAAAGTTTCATATTTTTACCTCTTGGTTCATCACTGAAAACAGTAAGACACAGCGATTGCATGGGTAGCACTTTCGAGTGAGGGAAAACTGTATTGGAAATGTCCAGCTATTTTGGGCGGGTTGGGGCCACAAGCACTCCGGCCTAGGTGACGCATGATAGAAAATATTATATGAAATTCCGTCCATTATATATGAAAATTATATCAAAATATTATATCAGACCAGCCTTGCGCGACTTAGTGTAAGCTGCGCTATTTTTTTAAACATGCGAATGAAACACGACTCTATATTTTCTGTCTTTCGAAGAGCCGAAGTTTGATGGAAGTATATAAGTTTCATGTTCATCGAAATTTTGGCCAGCCATAATGAAATGCTGTGCCACTGCTCTCGGTGATTTCTTCGCCGTGCTCGCGCAACACTCGCCTAATGATAATTCTAGCTTTAAATCTAGATTAAACAGATATATCCAGTTGAGCTGGCTATTCCTTGCTCCGTAGAAAGTAAAATAAGGTCATTATTGTTTGTGCTTTTTTTTTACACCTTTTAGACAAAACGCAAGAGTAAAGGTTCAGGATTTCGAATAAATAAGACTGAATTAGGGTGTGAGCTTCATACGGTACACAAGAAATGTGTCGAGCACGTGCAGCTGATTCTGACCAGATAATGTAGTTTTGCCCCAGTAGGTCAAGTTTGACTTAAAGAGACACTAAAGAGCAAAACGATTTTTCTCATATTAGTAACGCACTCTATCGCGATACCCGCTGCGAGAAGACGCTTAGTAAGCGAGAAAACGTGCAAAAACAAAATGTGGGTGGCGGCGCCATCTTGAAGTTTCCGCACCATTCGCCGTGACGTCACATGTTTTGACGGCGCCTACTAGGGACTACGTAGTTCCTAATCGGTAAAAATGAAGTACATTGTCCTGTGAGGGGGCCAGAGACTTAACATACCAATTTTGGGGTTACTTTGTTTAGCCAATGGCGCCAAAATACCAGAAATACACTTTGAAATCTCTGACGTCACGCGGGGAGATTTCGGCGCGAAAATTAAAAATGAAACTTTGAACTTGATTTTCTCCTCTATTATTAAACATATGATGGCGAAATGAACGTCATTAGAGTTCTCAGAGCACAATTTATCGATATATATATATATATATATATATATATATATATATATATATATATATATATATATATATATATATATATATATATATATATATATATATATATATATATATATATATCCGCACTTCGATGTGCTCAGAGCTTCGGCATTGTTGTCGGCGATTACAACAACGTTTGCCCTCCGCAACGCGAAAAATCGTATAGATTACGCGAGGACCATAGACAAAGCGGTAATATGCAATGACTCATGTTTATAAGCCCTCGCGTTTCATACGCAGGTCAGTTTTTCGACGATGACCACCGTGTTTGCCGGTGTCTTCGTTTCTTCAGTGTTTTGTTTGGCTGGGGGCATAAGTTCGCCAAAATATAGTGAGAATAAACATATATTATTTAGGCATCGGCTTCCACATGGTCTCCGCATTCCAGAGAACCATAGGCTTTCGCCAAGTCGACGGCCCTCGCTACCAGCTGGCGCTGGTGGAGTTGGCTGGGGCTCTCTCCCAAAGCTCAGGCATATGGTATGGGTAGAATGAGCTAAGAGGTGATCTTGTACACCAACCCCTACTGTATGCCAATGCTTCCCCTTTGCAGCACAAAAGTTGTAGAGTGGCGAGGACACGGACGGGGGGAAGCGGTAGTTTATAGAGGGGGGCGGAAAGCTGTTGCTTCGGAGTGTTCAGAGGATGCCATCTTGAGCTTCGGTTAAAATGCTGTGCGTGCCAAACAAAAATCGTAATGTTTATCGGTTTGGCAGCTGCGTGCTTCACCGTCACTAGTACATCACAGTATACGAGTCCCAGTACAGGCGTTTGCGGAAATATGTGTCAATGTTTCCATAAAGTTTAAAACACTGATACTTAGGAAGGAAGGAAGGAAACAGAAAAAGGAGAAGGCAGGGAGGTTAACCAGAAACACTTCCGGTTGGCTACCCTACACTGGGGGGTCGGGAAAGGGGAATAGAAAGACGAGAAATAGAAGGGAGGAAAGAGAAAAAAAAATAAGAGAGAGAGAGAGAGAGAAGAGATGCAGTGCATTCACTACAGCGTGCGGGATTGCACCACAAGTCAGAGGCGTTCGCATAAGCCCGTCGTTCTCAAAAAACACAAGAGTGCTTTCACTGCCTTGTGGGCCGCCGAGAGATGTGGACGGTGCTGTAGTAGCACCTGCACGGAAATTGGCCTAATCATCCAGTCGCCGCAGTGCGTTGGACAGTACTTGTCGCTCCGAGGAAAAACGAGGGCAGTGGCACAGCAGGTGTTCGATGTCTTCTTCGGTGCCGCAAACATCACACGCCGCGCTGTCCGTCATTCCGATTAACGTTGTATATGCCTTCGTAAAAGCAACTCCCAACCAAAGGCGATAGAGAAGCGAAGCTTCGCGTCGGTGAAGGCCGGATGGAGGTTGGAGTTGCAGTGAAAGGTTCAGTTGATGTAGTCTGGTATGTCTGATGCTTGGTGCGTTCCACTCCGTAAGTGTGAGACTGCGGGCCAATTGTCGAATCTGCCTTGCAGCGTCTGTCCTTGAAAGCGGAATTGGGACAATGTTTGCTTCCTGGTGTGATGCGCGAGCAGCGTGATCGGCGGAATCATTTCCACTGATTCCACAGTGGCCAGGTAACCACTGGAAGTCAATATCGTGGCCTATTTGAATTACGTGGTGGTGAAGTTTTACGGTTTCATACGTCAACTGTTCGTGGCATCCTCGTCGGAGAACTGACCGCAGGCAAGACCAAAAGACCAAGAATACACGTCATGCGCCCTTACCAAGGAAAAACTGCGTTAACGCCATACGTTCAGCCACTCTTATGCAAATGCAAATATTTCATACTTACAATCTGACGTTGCGGGCAACTTACACATATAAAAAAACTACGTTTGCGTTCCAAGGTGTTTGATGTGAAACAAACGGCGCAGCATCTCAGATTACAAGAGAATTTTTAATGGACATGAATAATTGTTCAGACGGTATTTTTCTCCACATTGTGGCCATTCCAGAATAAAGAATCATTTATCGGTTTCGTCCGTTTTGCATTCTGAGCTAGCCGTTTAGCGTACGAATCCTTCATTACGTTTCTCATGTCTTGTTTGCATCTTCTAAATATATAGTCGTCAAAACTATGCCACACTTGCGTTATGATGGTCTCGTTATCGTGAAATACTTTGAATTTCTTGAACGCTGGATCGGTAGTGGCGATCACAATGTACTCCGTAACGAATATGCTAGATGCTTCCAGACGCGTCTCTCCTGAAATAGAATACAGATGTCGGTGTAGCCATTTGTGTGAAACACGTCTTGGGAACTAACATCTTGACAGTTCACTAAAATGTTGCCATATCTGTTACGTTTTGTGTGGATATTTCAATCGTGTGAATACTTGTGTTTTGTCAACTTTTGTGTTGAGTGGACAGAATATTCTATGAAAAACTTGGACTGAGTGCGTAAGTGCTGTACTGTGTACATAGCCTTGTACTGTGTACTGTGCTGTGTACTGTGTATAGCCTTGTGTTTATTTTCTACCTCGCGACGACAACCATTGAGCAGGAGAAGAGCAGTAGCAGGCGCCACGCATTGGCACCAACCTCTCCTTATATACATTCAATTTAAAAAAAACATCTTTACAGACTACTTTAGTATGACAAAAGAAGTGAAATGTAAGTGCTTGAGCTTGCTAAAAAAGTGTATCCTGAGTGCACACTTGTAACTTACTGTCGAAATTGTATCCCTTGCTGAAGTAGCATATCGCTAGCCACTGCGTCAAGTTCGCGTAATAGAACATAGTCCGAACAATAATGCGAAATCTAGCTCTCCTGTTAGTAACATCTAGTTTTTCCTTATAACGCCAGAAACACCACCAATGGTCACTAATAAGCGTGATATCTTATCCATAATATAGATTCATGTTTCACAGATGTCGCGGTTTTCACTGATCCATGCTTTTCTCCTACCATTTTGATGGAAAATAACGGTTCTTCCGCATGTATTATTAATTTTTAGTGTTCTGAGAGTTTTGTTCGCAGAACATCAATATTTCTCGTCTCTGAATTCTTTCCAGTGCTTTCAACTATCTCACTAACGGGGCTAAATTAGAGCGTGTATCAACATAAATAGATACCTCGCCGTTCAAAAAATCACACGGGCCCTTATACATCTGCCTAAGCCGACTGGAAGGCGAAAGCAATTTTTTATTCTCAGTCAAATGCATTGATCACCCCCCCCCTCTTTCCACTCCCCCAGCCCGAACGCTTTTCGCACCAAGCGTGGCGTTCTTCACTGCCTCCGGGATCGGCCCACCTTTGATTAAGCAACGATATCAGGATACGACGTCCTTGTGTGACGTTACAAGAACATCACACATTTTGGCGACCTGCGATGTCATGGTGACGTCATATGTGGACATCATCACATGATTTTTTACATCACTCGTGATGACGCCGACGGTCACTTTCCGCGATTGGTGAGGCACATAAGGCTTTTGCCTTAACAACCAGTAACCTATCGCGGTATCAATATGCCTGCCCTTGTTGATATGACGTTAGTACATCTTTCAGTGCATGCATGGTATACATAGCGTAATTTTATCTGCATATAAATTTTCACACTTGTGCTCCCAATTGCGTGTTCGCCTTTTTACACCGTGTAACATTCAGCGCAATATTGCGGTGTGCTACACTCTATGTCGGTCATTCAGGTACGCGCTGTCTCACTCGTGGTTGTGGCTTTATTCTAAATGCAGCAAGAACTTAGTAGATGTTAAGCGAGATGACCTACATAACTAACTACGCTGATCGTTCGCACGTATTAAACTGCTCTATATGCACAGAAATGATTCGAGAAATGCTAGAATATACAGCAACAGTGTTGCGTCCTGCTCAAAACATGCTATTACACGCATTACAATCTATCCAAAAGCGATCGTCGCGATCTGTTTTCGCAGTATAAGTTAGTTTGCTATCTTTTAGGGACGAAGCATTTTAGGGTCTCGCCTTGTCGGCGTGTCATGTCGTCGTCACGGTCCATCGTAAGCAGGTATCTGCCACAAAAATTCCGTAAATCCCACTACTCGCGACCGGTCTATACTATACATATTATGAGTTAAAGGTTCGTCGTTACTGCTTAAAACAATATGTTTGGCTTAGCAGTGGCGTCAGAACTCCCGACGAAATTTACCAAGGCGCTGAAGTTTCTTTTCTAAAATCAGACACCAACGTGAACCTCTAAGGTGAAGTCATCTATTTGCAACACCACTTCTTGAAACATATCTGCAAAGTGATGGTGCGTTAGGGGACCGGTGGCGAGTAAAGCAGTAAAGAGTAAAGATTTTGCTGTGAAAAACACCGGGGCACGCTTAGCGGAGAGTTCGACGGAATACCTTCTGGTCAGGTAAAGACATTGTTAAAAAGGATTCGGGCACACTGCATGCTTCGCCTCTCCCCAGGTTTCACGTTCGTGTAGCTGAAACACCGTTCCCTTCATGCTTTGCCCCTCCCCAGTTTTTTTATTCTGATCTTAACTGTTGCCAACTTGTCAGGGATACAACCGCATGCTCTAATCTACAAAAAAATTACGTCATGCAGAAACGATGTCTACGTAACGTTTACAATGCTGGCTATAACGCAACAACTGCAGGCTTCTTCCATAAAACTCACGTTATTACGGCTCACAAATTATACCATTATTCTTTAATTTCCAAGTTTAAATATAAAGTAAGATATACGATATATAACGTCCATACTCTAGGAGACAACTTTTAAGGGCTCGTTTTTCTTTGCTAGACACAATATTAATGATAACTAACAGACAATAATGCCTCGAACATTTAGCAGCAAATAAGCACAAATATACCACGAGACACACCGCAAACCGGTTCTGCAAATCGTGTTACTCGACTGTCCCAAGCACATCGCACATAAGCAGCGACGGCACAGGAACTCTGTTTGCTGGACTCAGAGCGCACGTTCTAATCAACGAAAATGCTAGACCCGATGGCCGTCACGGATAACTTACAAAGCAATGGAAGTGATTTAACGTTTTACAGCAGAGCTTTTATACTCGTGCTTTGCCGCGTGTCGTAGGAAGAAGATTATCATCAGGAACCGGTGCGCGCTCTCTTTGTCCTCTTGTTCATCGTCTTCCTCTCTTGCTCTACTGCTTCGCTGCCAGAACACGTGCGCCGATTTGTGCCGCATGGGATGCAATAACTCTGACGGGCGAAAGAACGAGTAAATAGAAAAAAGAGAGAAAGGAAGAACAAAGGGAGATATTGAGGGAGAGAAATTCTTGGCGAGGCGAGATTCGTACACGCGTCCCACGATCCGAAGGCGAGCGACGTAAACGGGCACGCTAACAGAGCACAGCATAGTATTTTATTGTATACTATAGCAAGGGGTTGCGAAGCAGTGCTGGGCAGTATCGAAGAAACTTGTATCTTAGATACTATCTTAGATACTCTTTGGATATCTTGTATCTGTATCGCGATACGTCTCGCAAGACGAGTATCTGCACCCGTATTTCCGATACATTCAATGATGCATTGTGTATCTAAGATACAAGATACTGCTATAGAAACAACACCGTGCGGAACAATAAAAGGTGGCTGAACTTCGCTTCCCAAGATGATACTGCTGCCACTAAGCCACCCGAATATAACTGACGACAGCGACATTCTTTTATGTTTCCGCCAGAATCCTCCCACGAGGGCAGGCGATGAGGTCTGCGCGTCGCGGTTGGTGGAACAGAGTCAACTGATGGCGCTCGCGCGATCTCGACAAAAACAAGCGCGCGAACGTCTACGCGCAGCCGACCTTTTTTTTTATATTTTCTTTCTTACTTGTGTCGGGTGCCTCGACACTTCCTCGTAAACACGGTACCGTTCTGCCTGCTACAATGCGTGAGGCGTCTTTCGCGCTAGCAGTTATGCCGATATAGTGTTGTTATCGACGTTTCTCTTGCATCATGCGTTGTTACAAAGTCTGAAGAATGCAAGAATAAGTTTGCTTTTCGTGTGGCGGCTTTCACCCAACAACGATTTGAAAGATGTTGTGGATGTAAGTTTGACTTATATGCAAATGAGATTCTAACAACCGTCGCACCATCGGTGTCCACGTTAGATGCAATATAGCAAGCCCTTACGTGACGGAAGATATCTTGGCGTACTCTACCTTTGTTCTTCCTGCTAAATTATTCAAGCTCCTGCTAATTATTCAGCTGTTTTAATCAGCTGCATGATGGGCCTCAGTTAATCAACCAATCAAGTGCAATATAAAAAAATGCCATAACGAGTGCCACATCACAGCAAACCACACGCTATTGGTATCATTCTGTCGCGGTTAACCACTATATTTTTTAGATATTAGGTTCTAATTACGTCAAACACACTGTATACTTATTCACTGTGATTTTCTAATACGGAAACGTCTTGCTGTTTGACTTAGATGTATTCGTTTTCCTTTTTTAGGTCGCCGTAATGTATTTTGCTGTTAAACATCACCAGGTAATCGGAACTGTAAGTGGCAATGGTGTGAATAACAGTGGTATCCTGCGGCGCTTTGTGCCAGTGAATACGTCTGAGACGTTTCCGGGTGGTACTAGTTCTCTCTGAGAAGAAATGTTACAAGATTGCAGTTTAGTGAATATGTTGTTAATGAAAGCTTTCAAGCCAGAAGACAAGCAGAATATAGTACAAATGATTGCAGTTTTATGTCCTCAATGTAAACCAGATGTGTCACAAAAAAATATTGCTACCAGCGTTGTTGCTACTGTACACATGTGGGGGATCCGATATTGCGAAAACGGTAATACGCTTACGGACAAGGCAAGACTGCACAGCGGTATTTGCGCCATCGTGCGGAGGCTTCTTACTGACAATCTCGTAAGCAGATGGCAAACCGCTAGCTGGTCGGCAAGTAGAGCAGCGACATCCACCAATTACAAAAGGGACAAGCAAAAACCACTGACAACGCAACATATAAAGAGCTGTCATGCTAAGCAGCCAAAGAAATCCCAATAAGTTGTTTCGGAATAAAACTGATATACCTTTAGCAGGAAAGTCAGCAACCTTGGGATACAAATAGATATTTTGTTAAAATTAAACAAAGTTGGTCGCAGTTCAGAAATTTTCGAGTAAACACTTTTGAACTAGGCGTTTGCTGCTTCATTATAGCGGTGCGAACGTTTCTTGTGTGTCTTGTGTGTGAACATTGTTGTTGACACGTGGACATTATGCATGATGGGAAAACACTCGTTTTAAAAAGGACATTACCGTGAGTTTTACAGTACTCTACCGGTTATTTATAAGCTCGTGACGCTAATTAATAAGTAAGGGAAGAGGAGTAGCCGGAGCCATGTATAGGCACGAACCTCTTCTTAAACACATTTATTAAAATTTTTAAAAAATATCGATATATATTAGCAAATTCGCAAATGTATCCAAGTATCTTAAGATACAATTGCGAAGTATCGTATCGGATACAATAATTCCGGAAGTAATTGCATCTGTATCTCAAATACTTCCTGCCCGAGTATCTCGTATCGTATCGCGAAACAATTTCAAAGTATCTCTGGCCAGCCCTGGTGCGAAAGGGAAGTGAGGTTAATGAGAACCGATGTGAGGGTTAGAGGAGGGAAAGGAGGCAGGGACAACAAGTACAGAGAGAGAGAGAAAAAGAAAGAGATAGACGGAAGCCAAGGAAAAAAGAAAAAGATCGAAGGAGAAAGAATGACTACAGAGAGAGAGAGAGAAAGCAAGATAGAGAAAGAGAAAGAGAAAAATTCTTGGCTAAAAAAATTTCTTGGTGAGATTCGAACCCTCGTCCGCACGATCCGAAGACAAGCGTCGTAACCATTCGGCTATCCAGGCACGCTATGAGAGCATAACATAGTTTTGTACAATATACAATACATAGCCTTGTACAAACACATTTTTTCACACTAAAAATGTGGTTGAACGCCGTTAACCAAGCTTCCCTAGCGATAGCAGAAACTATTAGGGAAAGCGTGCCGCAGTGGTGTCCACATTTCATATTGCCGGTGCGGGAGTCGCGTGAGAGGAGCCGAAGGCTCGAGGCGCGCGCGCCCACCGGCTCGCGGGCCTCGCCGACCGACGGAGAGGGGTGCGCGGGAGAAGAGGACAAATCGACACTGGCGCATGTCCGTTGCTATGTCGACGCACGTGCGATGGGGAAGGGAGGAATATTCACCTTGGCTCAACTTTGAGATCAAACGCATGCACAGAGGCGTTTTCTGCGTTTGTACCGGAAGCAGTAGAGCTACCTATCTAAAGAAATAGTGTCATAAATAGAGGTACAGAGGAAACGCCGGTATTGTTTTTCTTTGTGTGGGAATGGGGGTGGTAGGGGACGTACGAGGGCATAGTCAGGGAATTAATAAGCTTATTAACAGCGAAGCAGTTTAGCAAATCGTTCCCTGTCCGACGAACCAAAAACCTATCGTCATCATAAACGGCTATGTGCCACAGAAATGGGGTAAATCCCACTACTCACCACTGGTCCACTAAAGATGAAGAAGGCAATGGTTAGCCCAACAAATGACTGCGAAGCGACGGCGGCGAGCCGAAGACCCCAAGAACGTACAACGAGAGAACACCAGGTAACGGGAAAGGCAAAAAGCGGCTGCGAGAAGACCCCGAAGCGATGGAAGGCCTACGCCAACGACGACGTGCCCGTAGATCTGTGAGAGGTCCCAACGCTTGGCTTCAGCGCGAGTTTCTGTCCCTGGAGTTTGGACATCGGTGTCGTGTCTGTGACCCTCTCCGCGCTGAGAATAAACGTAGAAACAGCCTAGCATCACCAAGCTAAAACCTAGCAGCGACCTAGAAGCAACGTAGAAACAACGTGCATCTCTTAGCTAAGACCTAGAAACAACCTAGAAGCCAACCAGATTAGTCTTCGGCATCGTGCACTTTCGCTGTTTCAAGCCTTGCGCGGCTTAGTGCAAGCCTCACCACTTTTTATTGCGATAGCAATATATGGACAGTCTCGGCTCGTTTTTGCCGTCGCCGTATATGCTGCGTATATGTATAAGTATATATATATATATATATATATATATATATATATATATATATATATATATATATATATATATAAGTCCCAAAGAAAAATAATTCCGAAAAAAATCCCCAGCACCTCCCCGAAGGGAATCGTGAGGAAATGCGAATGCATTTGGGTGCACCCGATGAGTGTGCGATTAATTAATGAAGAGAGACGAGACTGTGCACGTAGAGGCGTAATGCTCGAGTTGCATTCTGTTACACTTCGTCCTAGTGGTATCGTTGCCGCGAGAGGTTCGACTTCACCGACTTCCATCGCTATCAAGACACCAAAGCGCGCGCTCCCTGAATGATATATATAGTAGACCTGTGCGCCGCACCCAAAATCACCGGCGGCGGCGCGCCGGTGTTTCCACCTCTGGCGGCGGCGGCGCGTGAACGGCGCGGGGTTCATCGGACCGGCGGCGGCGCGGCACGTGGTGGGGGGGGGGGGGGGGAGGGCGAAACAGTCAATGCGACAAGTACACGACGTAATGTTACATGGACGAGGGCTAGCAGCTAACTCTTTTTGCTCCGATCTCACCTAACTCTACAAAACGCTGGTGTATGGCAATACGGCCGCTCCCGGGAGAGAAACGGTTTTCGGTCAGTTTGTCGTATCAGTGGTCCGAGCGCGAAGCAGTGAGATCACAGCGCTCACAGCGCGTACAAGGTATACGAGCCGTCCACTGGGGGATGTCTGCCAAAATAGCGGCGTGCCAGCGCTCTCGACCGCGCCCTTATAGTCAAAGTTCACAGTTGCTGCTCGAGTTACGCAGTCCCTCTCCCCAGACATCCCTTCCTGCTCCTTCGCCCAGCAAATGACGAGCGGCGCCTTTCCTTCTGCTTGAGGAACAATCGACGGCAAGCCTCGCACGCGCATTGATGTTATTGCTTGTGACGGAGATGGCCAGCTTGTTTCATCTCTGCTTTAGCCATGTTCCTTGCCAACGCTGGCGAGCTTTTACTCGCGGGTAGAACATCCAATGTGCGGAGCGATGTTATCGATTTACAGTTTATACGGAACATGACGGCGACGGTGAAAACCTGTCCTGAGTGTCCATACAATTGCTAACGCAATAATAAATATACAAAAAACCGTCGTAGCGGGCTCGCCTTTTTTCCTAGAAAGCTCCATGGTCTCCGCTATAAAGAGTGCGTCCGTTGAAAGAATCATATAATCTGGCGCCTTTTCCATTGCTTTCGTTCTCGCCTTCGATACCCTTCTTACAGGAGACATCTCCTCGTCAATTATTTATTCATAAAGCACGCGTACAATGTCAGGACTAAGCGTTGAACCTATCATGATTTCGGGCTTGTCGGCTACCGTCTGTTATCTCTGCATGCGCGGTTGCAAACTCACAAAATGGAGCGAAATGAGTAAAGCGCGCAGGATAGTCGCGCGACAGAAGCAAGAGCGGGTGGGTGGCTGCATAGCAAAGCAGTATGGGAGACAATTCACAACTGTTATTTCTCGTATATAAACCAGTGGAGAGTATGTACCCTGATCATGTCACGTAAATCACTGTTCTGGCATCACGAAGTGCACCAAAAGACGAGAAACGCCAAGAGAATAACACGCTCGTTGTTCTTGTTTTTGTTGTATTTTCAGAGGCTGTTAGGCGCCCTTTATAAAAAATGCCCCCACCTCCACGAAGGGAATCGTGAGGAAATGCGAATGCGTTTCTTGCGCCGAGAGTACACGGCGTAGTAATTTTAATGGCGTAAAGCTGGACAAATCGACGCGCTCAAGTCTATCCCTTTTGGGCGCCTCTTTCAACGAACGCTTCCTACGTGCGTTCGCAATCACCTCAGGGATGTTGCCACCGCCTTCAATGCAGCGCAAACGCGTTTAGAGCGCGCTGTTTTCAGGCTGTGCCAAGGTAGCACAAACACTACAAACGCGTTTCAAACGCACTGCATTGAGGCAGTGGCGCAGGGAGGAGAGAGGGCGAACGGCGAGAGAAGAAGCGGCGAAGCACTGCACCTACCCTCTCCTACACTCTCTCTACGCACGCCAGAGCGCGCTCCTCCCCTCCACTCACTCTCAGCTACTCCGCCCGCACCACCTGCTCCGGTTGCTAGGGGCGAGGATAAGCGCGCGCGCCCGTAGCTGTTGCTATGGGAGAGGGAGTGAGGGCGGAGAGGCGCGCGGACAACGCCGGATGCCTTACATAGCCCGACTAAGAAATGCATTCGCATTTAAAACAGGGCGTGCGTACACGGACACAGGAGAGTAGTCAAGACACCAGAAACGCCGCTAACAACTGAAAAATCGCAGAGCGGCGGAACCGAAGGTAGACACAAATAATTATCTGCGCATTCCCACGTAAGAGGCCATACCTATCAATCAAGTGCGAGTAGTAATCTACGTGAGAGATAGCTGTTCCCTCTCTCGACTTTTCTCTTATGTCCTTGTTTCCACGTCCTGTCTTCTTAGCATGAATACTTACCAACTAGCTCAGCTATATTCTAAGTTTGCCATTCTCTTTACTTCTGTATTTATTTATCGATTTACTCGAGCAAGAATGAAAGGAAAATGTGTACTAACACACCGAGATATATATATATATATATATATATATATTGTAGCGAAGCGTTGGAAGTCTATGTAATGGGTCGCCCTCTCGGGCGCTCTCTAGTGGGTCGTCCGCTTCGGCTCTTCTCTGACAGCACGCTCCTCGCGCTCAGAGTCCGCGCTCTGTCTTGACTGTCGCCGTTGTGCTTCGTCGACTAGTGCCGTCAATAAACGCCTTTATAATTTGGTGGAGAGTGCTGCGCCGTCCAACCAGCTTCGGTCCGTTCGATGCCCCTGGCGCTTCGATCCCGTACCGTGCCCTCTACCATGCCTCAAGACGCCGCCCAGCAAACGCTTCCCCCTGTACCGACACCATGCTCCGGTTCCCCCCGCATCCGCGACCCTCCTATATTCACCGGCGCGGATGGCACTGACGTGGAGGACTGGCTCGCGATATACGAGCGCGTGAGCGTACCCAACAAATGGGACGAGGCAGGAAAGCTGAGTAACCTGGTTTTCTACCTCGCGGGTGTGGCCAGCCTGTGGTACAACAACCACGCAACCGATTTCCTCACGTGGTCTGATTTCAAGACCGCCATCATCAACGTGTTTGGCCGACCTGCCGTACGTAAATTGCAAGCCGAACAGCGTTTACGTGAACGAGCTCAGCAGACCGGTGAGTCGTTTACCAGCTACATCGAAGACGTCCTCGACTTGTGCAAGAAGGCCGACGTAACCATGTCTGAGTCTGACAAGATTCGACACGTTATGAAAGGCATCGACGACGATGCCTTCACCATGCTGCTCGCCAAGAACCCTCGTACCGTGACAGAGGTGATCACGCTCTGTCAAAGCTACGAGGAGCTGCGCCGGCAGCGGTTGCTGACCCGTCGACCTCCATCACGCGACGGCGACCTCGCTGGCTTGTCGGCCATTTCTGATCCCTCGGGCTTGCTCGCCGAGGTCAAGTCATTTGTACGCGAGGAAATTGCCCGCCAGCTTTCTCTACTGACCTTGCCTCAGTCGCAGCATGTTGAACAGCCGTCGACCACACTGCTGCCTCCCTTACGCCGCGCTATTCAACAGGAAATCGCGGAGGTCATGCCGGAATACCACCAGCCACCTCCGGCGCTTGCGCCACTCAGTTACGCGCAAGTTGTAGCCAGGCCACCCCCAGCGATTCCTGTGTCTGCCCCACATCCTTACGCCGAAGTCGTCGCCAGAACACAGGCCTTCCAGGCGAGTGTGCCGGCTGCGTACGCCGACGTCATTCCTAGGCCACGACTGCAGCCCACCATGCAGTCCTATCAGCCGCCGCCCCGTCCACCGCGTCTTGGGCCATGGATGGCCCAAGGTGGATGGCCCATGGATGGCCATGTGGCCTAAGATGACGAGCTCCCGGGCAGCGAAGCGGCATTTCTTGAGGTTAAGCTGAAGGCCAGCGTTGGTCAGACAAGTCAAAACGTGCCTGAGGCGACGGAGGTGTGTAGGGAAATCATGGGAGAAAACCACGACATCGTCGAGGTAACACAGGCACATAGACCACTTTAGACCACGTAGTGTATTATCCATAAGTCGTTCAAACGTAGCAGGCGCGTTACAAAGTCCAAAGGGCATGACGTTAAACTCGTATAGGCCATCAGGTGTAATAAACGCAGTCTTCTGGCGATCGGCTTCAGCCATAGGAACTTGCCAATAGCCAGACCGCAAGTCCAGTGACGAGAAGAATTCTGCTCCGTGAAGGGTGTCAATGGCGTCGTCAATGCGCGGCAAAGGATAGACGTCCTTGCGGGTTATCTTATTCAAACGACGGTAGTCCACGCAAAACCGGATAGATCCATCTTTCTTACGCACCAGTACGACAGGAGACGCCCAGGGACTGTGCGATGGTCGAATAACGTCTCTACGAAGCATGTCTTCGACTTGGTTGTTAATGACGCGGCGCTCTTCAGCGGAGACGCGGTATGGTCTTTGACGCAGCGGCTGGTGTAAACCGGTGTCGACGTAATGTTGTACTTGCGACGTGCGGCCCAGTTGAGGTTGCGACACATCGAAAGAATTCCGGAACTCGTGCAGAAGAGCAAGTAGGTCAGCGTGTTCGGCAGGGGTGAGGGTATCGGCGATGGCACTGGAAAATATATCACTGGATGACTCCCCGAGTGCCGACAGGGCATTTGGTGGGTCGCAGCAGTCATCCGGGACGTCAACCAAAGACGAAGAGTCGAGATCTTCCACGCGGCCGAGACATTCGCCTGCAAGCAGCGTGACAGGTGCAGAGAGCGGATTCAAGACGAATATATTGCTGCTGCCGGCGGCAATGTCAATCGTTGCGAAAGGTAGCGGCAGAGCTCTGCGACTCGTGAAGACATCGGACGGCGTGAAAAAGACTGTAGCGTCGGTGTGGGCGTTGCAGGAAACAGGGACCAGTGCGAAAGTGCCAGGCGGAATGTCGGTATCCTCACGAACGAGCAGCTTGGGCGGCTGATGAAGAGCGTCAAGTAATGGGGCGTCACACAATGGGGAAAACTCAACTTCGGCGCGTGCGCAGTCGATGACGGCATTATGGCGGGATAGGAAGTCCCACCCGAGGATGACGTCATGCGAACAGGCAGAAAGGACAATGAACTCAACGATGTACAGATTGCCTTCAATGACCACTCTTGCAGTGCAGGCTGCGAGAGGCGTCACTTGCTGCGCGCTTGCGGTGTGGAGCGACAGCCCCGAAAGCGGCGTCGTTACCTTTCGTAATACACGGCAGAGATTAGCGGCTATGACAGAAACGGCGCCGGTGTCCACAAGGGCAAAAGTACGAACACCTTCAACAGTTATGGCGACCACGTTATTTGGGTAGGAGTGAGGGCTTGGACAGTTCGGAGATGGCGCAGTTCTTGCCTCTTGAACTGCGGCGTTTAGTTTTCCTGGTCGGAGGGTCCGGGCCGGCGACGCATGGGGGACGGCGATCGCCGCCGAGGAGATGGTGAGCGCTGCGGCTGGAAGTCAGGGCGGTGAGTAGGGGCATCGCGCGGTGATGGGCCAGGAACGTATTGGAGGAAGGGCTGGCTTCCGGCTTGCGACGAGCGGGCACGGTCGCCGAAAGTTTGGGGGCGACGGCGGCAATAGCGGGCGACGTGTCCAGGAGTGTAGCAGGCGTAGCAAATCGGTCGATTATCAGGCGTCCTCCATGGATTGGCGATTGTCGGTGCTGCCCAAGTGGAAGGATAGACAGGCGGTTGCGTGGGCTGCGAGTGCGTAGTGTACGGTGGTTGCGGAAGCCTACGCAGAACGTCAGCATACGTGAGGGGCGCGGCTACAGGCTGCACGGCTTGCGCATAGGCGACAGGAGCGGCCACAGGCTCCGATGCACGCGCGTAGTGAACAGGGCTGGATGGAGGCGGCTCGCGGCGCGCAAGGGGAACAGCGTGGGCAACCTCCTCCGAAATAACAGTGCGGAGCGGGGTGGGCAGACGGGTGGTAGGCTCGTGAGTAAAAGGCATTAAGGAAAGTTGGCGGGCAACTTCCTCGCGGACGAAGTCTCGAACCTGCTGAAGCAACGTCGAATGGTCAGGCATGGTGTCGAGACTGCACAGCGACTCGCCACCCCGTGGAGGCTGCCGAGTCAGAGCGCGCTGCTTCTTCAACTCGTCGTAGCTCTGACACAAGCTGACGACTTCTGAAACTGTGCCCGGATTCCTAGCCAAGAGCATTTGGAATGCGCCATCGTCAATGCCCTTCAGGATTTGTTTGATCCTGTCAGCTTCGGGCATGGTGTCGTTGACACGTCGACAAAGGTCGACGACGTCCTCAATATAGCTTGTGAAGCTTTCTCCAGTCTGCTGTGAGCGGACGCGCAAGCGTTGCTCTGCGCGCTGCTTGCGGACAGCTGGTCGACCGAATACTTCAGAGCAGGACGTCTTGAAGACGGTCCATGTGGGGATGTTCTGCTTGTGGTTGTTGTACCACAATTCGGCGACGCCAGTCAGATAAAATATGACGTAGCCTAGCTTGTCGGGGTCATCCCACTTATTATGCGCGCTCACCAGTTCGTAGTGGTCAAGCCAGTCTTCCACGTCGGTCTCATCTGCACCGCTGAAGACCTTTGGGTCCCGGAGCCGAGGAAGCCCGGTGCAGGTGACGGACAGGGACGAAGGCGCCGGTGGGTTTGCGTGGTCAGTCATGATCGGCGGTAGCGTCCGGCTACGCAGCTCCAGGGTGTAGCGACGGGGATGAACAGCACCCTCCACCAAATGTGAAGAGGTTTATTGGTCGTTGAAAGACGTAATGGTCGTCAGCGGCAAGCAAGCGAGAAGAAGCGTCCAGAGGCACAGCGGCGATCCGAAACACGAGCCGAGCGAGCCGAGCGTTGGCGATGCTGCTGGATGGAGGCGCATCTTCTTCTTGACAATATATATATATATATATATATATATCACTTATCTATTTTAAATGCGAAGCATTTCTTAGCAAACCTCCGGCACATTGAGCGTTTCTATCTATCTATCTATCTATCTATCTATCTATCTATCTATCTATCTATCTATCTATCTATCTATCTAGCCGCCTACGTCTGGGTGCTCTCATGACGGCCTCCTGAACTTCGTGTAGACCAAAATTGGTATGCGAGGGTAAGAGGATTTGACGAATATGACTGTCGGGTCATGACATGAATAACGTGAAAATCCTGCCGCGCACGTCGTCATATCCTTTCTTCCAGACACGTGTGGCACATACCCGTTTACCACGGGCCTCGGTATACGGGTATGCGCCACAGGTAATGGACAGTTTGTATCTACACGGGAGCGGCAAGAACAGACATTAGTAATTTAGGTGCAAGAGCGTTTAGAACAGCCGACATCGACAGCGTTGACCCAAGGAATTGGTAAGAATAAAAATCAGGATCCCAGCAGGAATCGAATCCAAGCATTCTGCGTGGCAATCAGGTATTCTACCACAGAGCCACGCGAGGTCTATAAACTGGTTTGGAAAAACAGTCTATGCAGGCGCAATGTCGCTGCAACGTCACTTGTGGTTGTGGTGGTGGCTATCCAACTTTACAAGAAAGCAATAAACACTACATATGTACTCCTACGATACAGGCATCATATCAGATTAACCTCTGTGTTTTCAATGTTGGCTCCGCTTTTATAGCAGTCTAATAAACATTACATTTGTATTCCTATGATTCAGAGAGCTATATTGAAGCAGTGCTCGACGTAGGAGGAGTACATTAACGAGTTACAATGATATTCACAAGAGTGCACCATAAAGTGCTCTTAGTTTCGGTAATACTCACGTATGTAGTCTAACCTGAAGGCTGGCGTTACGTCGCACCATAAGTTACCTTTTAAACGCCAGTGTTGTCGACGTGCCTGGTAAGCCCACGATGTGCACACAGCTACTACACTTACAAAAACACGTCGATCCACCTCGTAACGCTTGGCTCAAAGCCTTAAAATACAGCAAAGTACTCGCTAACTGCTTCGCATGAAACCAAATCCCACAACGCGTGGAATCTACCGAATTTTTATTGATTTATGCACAGTGTACTAGGTCCAAGACTTCAACAATATGCTATCCAGCGAGTTGGGTCATCGCCCTTTATGGCTAGAAGACGCGGCAGCGTTAAGATCACGCAATACTCGTGATATTTCTGAAGAAGAAAAAGATACTACAACTTCTGGGGAGCTATTATCGATGCGTTCATCCAAAGGAGATGTCCACAGTCCATTTCAGCAGAGCGCATTCAGTGATTCGAAAAAGCGGTGAGCCGTGATGTCACCTCGCTCTTGACCACGTCGCCACACAGAACCCGCCAGCTCATTCTTAGTGTAAGAAGAGAGTGGATAAAATGCACAGAAACAGGAACTTTTCAAGTCTGAATTTGCATATGAACATGCCCCAGATGTTTGAGAACGATGCAGGGAATGCGTACCGACTTTACAGCTGCGTTGGACGAGCGGCCGCATTAAACCTCAGTCGATGGCTAACACGATCAAAAGATCTGTGCGCCGAAAATCGGATCCCTGAGGGCTGCGTTTGTTGCATTGAAGCGCATTCCGTCCCCATCATTCATGTTGAGAGTGTGTGAAAGCTTCATGATGTCATGATGGCGCTGCAGAACAAGAACCGGGAACGGGGGGCGCGCTTCTCGCCGAGCTCCCGCGAAGTGCTGTATTTTATTATCAGATTCCCCATTCGAAATAAAAGAAAAGACTAACGGCGGCGCGCTGCAATTATTGTGCGCCGGTGGCGGCGGCGGCGTGATCTCTCTTGGGAGTTCCGCGGCGGCGCGAGCGGCGAGACCAAAAACAGGCGGTGGCGGCGGCGCACACCTCTAATATATAGGTCCGAGCGCGGAGGAGGAGCGCCCGAGCTCTCTGTCCGCCGAGCGAGCTCCGCGATGCGAGCGCACCTCCTCTCCCTTACCCTCCGCTGCTCCGTGATGCAAGCGCCATCACACGCCCGCGCGCTCCTCCTCTCCCTTACCCTCCGCCGCTCACCACCTGCTCCGGTTGCTAGGCGCGGCGCAGCTGTTGCTAGGGGCGAGGAGGAGCGCGCGCGGAGAGATCTGTGCGCACGCCGGCCAGGGACGCAGGACAACCGCCGACAAAGAAATACATTCGCATTTAAAAGCTTCCGAAGCGCGGAATCGAACCAGCGACCTTTCAGTCCGCAGCGCGCGGCGCTAACCACTAGGCCACCAAAGGCACATCCGTCAGGTAGCTAACGGCAAGCGTTATATACACACCCTTTACCGCAGTACTCAGAGACGGCAGGCGCTTATAAGCGTCTTCATTACCAGCGAGATGGCGCGAGGAGCGCGATATTTGTTAGATATTAGCGCAGAGAGAACCTTGCGCTTCCGCTGTCTGCTCGCGCGCTAGTAGCTGCCGGTTAACTACGGGTAACGCCGTTTCTCTTCGCCCTACAGGGCGTGGCCGCCATTGTGAGCTTATCTCGAGGGAAGAAGGGGCGGGGGGTTGGAACGGGGGGTTTTATGCCTTGTGCTTTCCCCGCGATGTCCGCGCTGAAGTCACAGAGCGTACGAAGGTCACTTCGCTCGCTACAGCGGCCGCGTTTGCGAAAGGAGCGCGCTGTTCAAACAGAAATAAGCAACAATTGTGACAGTTAGTTCGCGCTCGTCCTGTGTGGACCTGTTCATTCGTTTCATGCGTCCTGCTTTATGTTTGAGCAGTGCGCTTCAGGTGTCGAGCTGTGGCGCATGATAGTTCGCGTTCGTCCTGTGTGTGTTCTTTTCGTGCGTCCTTTGCACTTGAGCTACGCGCTGGAAATTTCGAGCTGCTTTCCGTTCTTCGCGTTACATTGCAATTTGTTGCTATCGCATTCATTGCTTCGCCGTTGCGGCGAAACTGTGATTTTTTTTAATTTCACGTAATCGCTTCTTACGGGGCTGCTGACAGCCCGGGCGAGTGTTGGCATGTAGAACGCTGATCGTGCATGTATGGACCTCATCCAAACTGGCAGCTGAGACTTGCAGTTAGACAAGATGGCATCCTTCAAAGCAAAAGGCATCATTCCGGTGGGTTGTGCATTCGTGTGAGCCTTGTTTCTATACGTATTAATGCGTGAGCTGTTAATCACGAAACACAGAATTGTCTGCTTATGAGAATGTTTACCTTTGGGGCCTTCCGGGTACATATAAACAGATATGTCCGCAGGATTTGGCCATCCCACAAGGTCGTATTGTTCGGCAATAAGCTTCAGTCGAAATACCTGAGATACACTTCTTCCGTAAGAGAGTGTAGCGTTGTAATGGGCAAACGAGCCGACAACTGGAAATATGCAAGAAACTCTTTTGTAAGGCGAGGTTTGAATTTTGCAAGCCGTGCCAACGAGTGTCGGTAACTTGGGAGTCTTGATACGAAGTTTTCCACCCGTAAGGTTAAATCTGTACTGAGTACCGTTAACATCATAAGGGTTACGAAGGGCGAAATAATGGTCTGGCAAGCTTAAAAACGGTGTGTGTGGAACTAGGTTCTTGAAGTATTTTTTCAGGAGGTTTTCTCGGTACGATTTATTATCTGAAAGGGAAAGATACAGGCTGTGAGTGGACTATTCGAGTCAGTTTACTTAAAGCGTGCCCATCTCGTGCCCATCTTACTTAAAGCGTGCTCAATTTATAACGCTGGCTTTATTTTATTTTTTCAGATAGGGTAGCTTAAAATGAACAGTCAAGCTTAAGAAATAATGTAGTTTTTCTAATTCATCTAGAGTACAGAAAGGACCAAAATTTGTTTATTTGAGAAATAAAGAGAGAGCAAGATAAAGAGCAGGGGCGTTGCCAGAAATTTTTCCGGGAGTGGGGGGGGGTTCAACCTTACTTTATGTATGTTCGTGCGCGTGTATATATATATATATATATATACGCAAGCAAAACTGAAAGATTTGGGGGGGGGGGGTGTTGGTTCCAACCCCCCCCCTGGCTACGCCCCTGATAAAGAGATACACGCACACACACACACACGAAAACAAAAACAAGTTATATAATGTTATTCCCATGTTCGGCGCTACTGCGTATTGGGGTGATCATGAGACGCTGTGGGAAACGTCGCATGCTGAACCTTCTTTCAATAATGGATGATTGCTTAAGTAAATAAAGCGCTACATTTGGGCTATAATTGTGAGATTGACGACACAGCTGTCGGAAATGCCGATCGTAAATAACTGATTCATTATTTGTTAGCTTACAGAGTAAATCAAGGCTCCCTACTGGAAAGAGGCCCTATATAAACGTATTGCGTGGCACGCTGAACACTTGAAATATGGTCGGATAACCTGAATACAGGGCTTCAATAAAGGCAACTTTGATGAGAGGAGGCTCATTAATTATAGCACCGATACATCTGCAAGTGCGCATAAAGGCGATAAAAAAATTGATTAACAGTATGACGCCGCACGTGCGAGAGTCGCGTATAATTCCTTTGGGGGCTTTTTTCGGCAGGCATGGTGCGCTGTTTTGATTGCTAGTGAATCTTAACACGATCGAAACAACATTTTCATGAAAGAAGCGCTTACCCTCGCATATTTGCGAAGGGGAGTGGGAAGAGAAATCTAAGGCGGTTCTTTTAATGGCGATGCCATTGTTTGATGAATAGGTCTGAAGAATATATTTAGCTGCTCGGTCCTGCATGTGTATTACTTCCCTTTAAAATTTTATTAGCTTGATTTAGGTCATTTATATATGTTATAAGTGCACTTAGACTAACGACAAACGAAGGTCTTTGTTTTTCTTCATATTGGGCAACCTATTTACATTTTAAAACTTCGTCAATCAACCATCGACTGCCTCTTAGTTTGGCAGAAACGACTCATTATCTCTCTCAAAGGAATAATATTGGAAAAAAAGAATTGCTGGCGACCGTAAAGCTTGACTTGGGTTTCTGGTAGGGGCACTCGTACCTCAGCGGTCTTGTGTTCTGGTGTATACCTTGGGCTAACTGTGTTTCATCGTGATGCCGAAGCGGATCTCAGGGGATACATAGAAAAAAGCTCGTAGTTGAGATCTGCTCTACGAGGTGCCGCAATGATCCCAGCTGCTCACAAGGAAACCGTCTACTCTTTCAATGAACTCATTCAAATAAATTTCATGAATAATAGACCAACATTTTAAGTAAGCGTATGCTCCAATATCATATCTACGGAGTATAACTCCTAAACTGAACTAGCACCGTCGATATCGCACCAATTTTATGTTTAAAACATATTTTCCTAATATTCAGAAAACCGAACGTGCTCCACCGGTAGTGCTTGGAAGTGAAATGATAGTGTGAGTTGTTTTGTTGATCGTGCCACTAAAAAAAAGTTCATACATAGGACGCATTCTTCAGTACAGGGGTGTTAGAAACGTGGATGAACTGTTTCTTGGGCGCACGTTACAATTTTCTGGGTCGAAGTAAAACCATCACTTAATATTGTAGAGTTACCTGCTAACGTGAACACGAGAATGCAGGCATAGACGCACACATCTGAAAAAACAAAACAAAAAACACGCGATGTTTAAGGCAAGGGCGGTGTTCCACTACGTTTTTTAATAATGCCCAAGCAAATTGCCCAAGCAATGAAATCAGCAATATTCATGAAAGTCACAATAACATTCGGCCGTACTGAAAAAGCTCGCCCTCATGTTAGAAACAGTAGCATTAAGTTTGCTTAGCTATGACGTCGATTGATTTAAACCGTATGGTAACGTTGATTTTTCTGGCTCTCGACCAGGACGTCAAATCCATGCTCTTGTGGCTTTTAAAAACTGATAGTTTAGTTCCTACTGATCCTAAGTGTGGCACATACTGGTGACATCCCGTTCCTATCGAGGTCGTCCATTGATAAAGATTTCCTTTCGGTTAGAATGGGCGATTATATAGTCCATGTTTACATATGCAGCCTTTCTCAAATAGTGTATTCGACGCCTCTTGCAGCATGCTTCAGAAACACTGCACAGATGCTTATATTGGATGGCGTACAAGTAGCACAGACCCCTGCAGTCCTAATACTGAGTCCAGATTTGAAAACTCAGGGCCAACGTAACCTGTTTTTGCAGTGACGTAACTTCCGTTTTACTTTAGTAGGTGGATATAGATGATGTGATTCGGAGACAGACAGAGAGACAGAGACCATTAATGAAGTCCTGAGAGACTAGCCGGGGCGGACCCGCTGGGGCCCCCGGCTCCCCGCTGGCTGATCTCATGTCGGAATCGGGAGGCCATGCCTCTCCGCTCTTTCACGGGTCCTCTGCATGGAGAGGTTGTAGCTTTATCCTTAGGTGATGCACCTGATTGGCTTCATTCGAAACGCGATCATGCAAGGCCTTGAGGCGGTTAAGCTTTTAGATGTGACGCAGATTTTGCCCGGGGCTCTGTCCGGCGGTGGCGTCCGCGCTCCATTGCGCATGCGCCTACTCTCTCCTCTACTCTCCTACGCTCCCCCCTCTCGCGCGCCTCATTCTCTCCTGAGCGAAGCCGCGATGAGCGCCTACGCGTCCCCTCCCCCTCTCTCTCCTCTCCTACCCCCCCCCCTCTCGCGCGCCTGTCGACCGCGTTCCCCGCTCGCCTTGTGAGAATTAACGGCCAGGCTAGAGGGAACACACGACGCGCGTAGCGTTCCTCTTCGCGTTCCATGACGCTTTGAATGGATTGATGCAGCTTACGGCGCGAGACTTCGCCCCAGCTTAAGAACCTGGCGAGCCAGCCCTTAAAAATTTACGCCATGGTTCCCTTTACAGGTTCCCTTTAGCAGGAGATGGTGTTTTTTATTAGTTCATACACTCGCTGTCTATTATTTTATCAAGCGAGCACAGATCACGAAGGACGTTGTGAATACGTGTAAACAAACTACACCAAAATATCAGAATGACAGCGTCAGTGCAGAAGAACAGCCTCGTATGATCAGGTATAAAAAAACCGTGACGGCGCCCTTCAAAAATGTGAAATCAAAGTTCGCGCTGCCCGATATAGTCCAGGTCAGCGAACATGCTAGTCAATGGGCATTTAAAATATACGGCATCGGCCTTAAAGAATGTCATGTCGAGCTTATGTTTTCGCGATATTCAGGCTTTTTGTAAGACAAAACCGCGTGTTTTGTCAGATGTAGGCACAAAAATTATCGCACGCAAACGGTCTTTGTCATTTGCCGGCAGCTTTCGCTAATACGATGTCTAGCAACAAGATTGCCTGTAACATTTTCTTACACACCTGGCAGGAGCTCGTCGAAGCACACAAAGTAAAGCAACTGTACGTCTCAATATTACTGAAACATGCGGGTCAACACTTGGAAGTCTAAGATATGCTGAAGGTGTGCAAATGTGTCCTGAGAAAAGGAAAATACCAGATACCATTCGAAAGTACACCTCTCTAGGCCCCCTTCCCAAAAAATAGGCAGCCAACCCACCATGGAGGAACAAGAAAAGCCAGAATAGCTAAACTCCGTAAAACCTACACTCGAAATCCTGACACACGATATATGCATGCTGCGAATTATTCGAAAATTCCAGCCCATGCTAAGAGCGTCGTCGACAGCAAGGGCGAAGAAAGAACCGCAGCTAGCAGCGTTACAAAAGAAGTACATACAGCAGAGGAAGCAACAATAGCGCGGACCATCAGACGCTGTTGGGAGGCAGCAATACACTCACCGATTCTCCAGCAGCTTGCCGAAATTTTCAGAGTGGAAGGATTTCCATGCCAGCTCTAGAAATTGTTACAGAAACGACAACGGAACACCTACGAGACATATACACCGTTCAGATTGCAGGGCACAAGTTCCTGCTGGGAAGCGAGGCAGCCGCTGCATTCTACCTGGATCATGTTCGCCGGGCATTCGCACAGGACGTGCTAAGGAGGAAGGTGGACCTTTCCAAAAAGTTCAAGGAAATTTGCAACAGTACGGGCTACAATCAAGGCAGCTTCGCACTAGTGCTGCCAAGCCTGAGGGAAGTGCGGAGCTGGGCTGCCTGCCTTGTTTCTCTCCATTTTTCTCTTTCTTTCTTTCTCTGCTTCTCTTTTCCTCTGCTCTTTCTATCTCTTTTTGTGCTCGTCGTATTGTGTCATGTATTGTACTTGTCCTGTGTCTGTATTAACTAAGCGCACCTTCGAAGATGAATGGACACCAACTAGCCCACCTCATATCTCTCCTCAATCTCTTTTTGTCTGTGTTTATTTCTATTTGCGTCTTTCTCTATATTCTTGCTTGTCTTTCTCGTTCTTTCTGTCATTTTTCTCTTTCTCCCCTTGCTTTCTCTTTCTCGCTCTCTTTATTTCTCGCTTCCTCTTTCTTTCTATGTCTCTCTTTCTCTCTATTTCTTTCTCTCTCTTTCTTTGATTCTCTCTATTCCTGTTTGTGTCTTGCTGTCTTTTTTCCACATCTTTTTTCTGTCTGTTTCTTTCTATAGCTTTCTCTCTCTGTCTATTTTTTCTCTCTTTTTCTGTCTTTCTTCCCTTTCATTCTGTCTGTTTCTATATTTGTCTTTTTTTCTGCCTCTTTCTTTCTTTCTTTCTCTGTACTCGTTCTCTCGCACATCAGTGTTATTGCATCTCACACCGGACAAATCGCCTCACGTGTTCTAGGATCGAAGCAGAAGAGAAAGAACAAGACGAAGAGCGCGCGTGCTGGTTCGTGATGATGATAGTTTTCTGTTCGCTCTGCACGGACTAACGGTCGGCTTAAATAGCTCCGCTGTTAATAGAACTTATGCACCACATCAGCTTAGCCTAACTCGGGAAGAGACAGTAACCCTCGCAAAAGTGCCAGCGAATACTAACGTTCACGACATTCTAAGGCACCAAATTTCACTATCTCACATCTGCATGTATAGTCGGCCACAATATCACATGGACCAGGCGAGTGCATGGCAAAATTGCCCTCTGCGCCGTATAGTGGCGAGCCGTCTGCTGTCAAGAGCATTGTTCTGGCCACGCAATCGTCGGAACAGTGCTCTCGACAGCGTACGGTTTGTCACTAGACGGCACGGACGGCAATGTCGCCGTGCGCTCCCGTGGTCCGCACTATTTTGCGGCCAATTGTACTGTGATGTTTCAGATACCGTATACCATATGGCATGGAGATGCATGCGAAAACATGGCACCGTAGTCAATCAAACAATGACCAAATGGCATTGGGAGGCCAAGATGTTAGTCCCAGACCCGAATAATCAGCACAGCCTGATAGAACGGGCATGAGAGATGGCAATGGCTCGCGGCTACCTGGAATAACGAGGCCGCCAACCTGGGCCGCACGCTGGGCTTCCTCATTATAGAAAAGTTTATCCCGTATCTATCTTTATCTGACTTATATGTGCCTGAGCTTCCATCAGTTCTTTATTTTCCTATTTTCTTGCCTCCTTAATTGTTTCCTGATTTATCTTCATTTCATTAAATTTTATATGCGAATCATTTCTTAGCAAACCCAAAGCACTTTGAGTGTTTATATCTATCTATCTATCTATCTATCTATCTATCTATCTATCTATCTATCTATCTATCTATCTATCTATCTATCTATCTATCTATCTATCTATCTATCTATCCGCCTACGTTTGGGTGCTCTCTTGACATCCTTCTTAACTTGGTGCCGATCGATGTTGGTCAGGGAGGGTAAGAGGGTTTGACGAATATGGCTGCCTGGTATAACATCAATAACGTGAACATCCTATCGTGTTAGTCCTCAAACGCTTTCCTACAGACATGTATGGCACATACTCGTATACCACGGTTATGCGCTACAGGTGATTGACAGTTTATATCTACCCAGGAACGGTGAGACCATACTGGTAATTTAAATGCGAGTGCGTTAAGAAAACCCGTCATCAGCAGCGTTGACCTGACGAATGCAAAGAATAAAAATTAGGATCCCAACAGGTATCCGACACAAACATTCTGTGAAGCAGTCGGGTATTCTACCACAGAGTGACGTCAGGTATAGAAACTGCTTTGGGAAAAGACCCTATGCAGGCTTAATGTCGGTGCAACGTCAATTGTGGTTGTAGTGCTGGATATCTAATTTCATAACAAAGCAATAAGCACTACATATGCACTCCTATGATACAGGCGTCATGTCGGGATAACGTCAATTGTGGTTCCAGTATTGGCTCCGCTTTTATAGCAGTCTAATAACCATTACATTTGTATTCCTATGAACCAGCAGGTGTATGCAAGCGTTGCTCGACCCTGCAGGAATACGCTAACGAAAGTTACGTATGATATTCACATTATCGCACCGTTATGTACACTTCGTTTCGATAATACTGGTGCCTGTGATCTAACGTGAGTGCTGAAATTACTTCAGATCATAGGTTACCCTTTAAACGCCAGTGTGGTCGACGTGCCTGGTAAGCCCACGATGTGCACACAACTACTCCCTTTACAAAAACACTTCAATCCACGCTTCGCTCAAAGCCAAAAAAAAATGCAGCATAGAACTACTTGCTGACTGCTTCGTATGAAAGCGATTCCCGCAAGGGGTGGGATCTGCAGAATTTTTCCCTCCCCCCAAAGAACATGCAGTCATTTTGCGCCTCTAGTTCACAGTTGTCAGCCTGCTCTCTCCCTATTTCGATTGTGTCGTTCTCTGTTTGTGAACAGATATGATAATGAATGATAATTTCTTGGCGTGTGAATGAACTTGCATATAAACTACAGAGGAGGTGGGGATTCCTAGAGAGACCGTCTTGATGAAGTGGTCATGAAGCAGTAGCACCGTAACTGCCATGTGCAGAAGGCAGGTCACATGACCTAACATGACTAGCATGGTTTTACATACACTCAATCGAGGCGTTGTGTCTAATTTCGATCGCAGACACCGGGCTACGCACCGTTTTGACGCAGGAAGGCCATGTTTCGGCAAACCGTGCTCCACTCAAGCACATGCGAACAAGTGGTTGGAGATAAGACCTTTATTGTCCCGGCCCCGGCTTGTGCTACTACGCATTAGAAGAGTGACGTCACACATTGAGCTAAGTACGAGTTATATGTCCGTACGAGAATGACAGGGAGACTGTTAATATCGTCCATCGGTAAATGTTTTGTTTGTTTCCGTGTTATGATCGATGGCGTTTTTTTTGAAAAGACGATGCTGGCCTTCTTGAAAGGCAGTGAACGCGTTGTTCATGGGTCAGCAGATCAGAAAACTTCGACAGTCTTTGCTTGGTGTTTAAGCATTGTCATACGCCGCTATACGCTCGTAGGCAAATGGACAATAGAACTGGGCATATCTGCCGATTGCGGTAATTTAACTTTCGTTTAAAAACTTCATCCCATGTAAATTTTGCGGACTCCATGAATCACACTGTCTACTCAGAATGTCATCGAAAATATCGCGATGACATGGCCACATGCGTGTCGTCAAGGATAAACGAATGCTAATTTTAATAAAAACAAGGTGCTATGAACGTGTAACTTCTTTGCCTAGGAAATACATGTGCTTTGATTGACACAATTGCGGACGTTATTTGCAGTGATAAAATTCAGATCACGCAAAGGGTGGATAGCTGCTTATGAACAAGCTGCGAAGAACAATGGATGGCTGTCTAATGAAGATTCGGTCATGAATATGTGACAGTTCCTTAGCTCGATATAAAAAAGTGGCACAAGGGGCAATTTTAGGAACGCAAGCTTGAAACATGGTGCAGCTGGAAAGAAAGCTTCTATATGAGTTCCAGCCAGAATCTCGTTGAGGGTGGCATGACGCAATATTTTACGGTTTTAGGTTCGGAACGCCAATCGAGTATTTCCTTGGAAAACAGCGCTTTCTTCGCCTTGAGGAACCTGGATTATCGATGCCATCGCCTTATTCGCTTATCATACACGGAGTGTGCAACGATTTGCAATGACAGGTTTTAATGTACTGTCCAAAAACGCTCGAAGCGTTCCTGGAGCTACTGAAGTTGTCACATCCCTGGGCTGACGATCAGCTATGGGCCATCCAGCAAGCCCGCGAGGCGGCGAAGAGGCAAGACCTCGACGTCCCCACGTGGGAGGCCTAGGCCAAGGGACTTAAATTGCTGGTTGATAATAAAGTTTATTCCTCCTCCTTCCTACGATATATTCGGCATCGTACTCTAGAGAAGGCTATCTCCCGGTACAACAAGGTTTGAAGTCCCCTTTAATTAAGCTGGATGACTCAACAATAGTACAGAAGAAGCCATACAACCTCACGAGAGAAAAGAAGGCATGGCTGAAAGAAGAGCTTAGGAGCATGCTGGATGCAGGTATTATCTGCCCACCCCTTCACCTTATGCATCACCGATAATCATAGCGCCCAAGGGAGATGGGAGCCTCCGACTTTGTACGGGCTACAGATCAATTAGCAACCAGACGCATCTTATTCCCTTTCCTGTGCCTACAACATAGGCAATTATAGACGAGACAGATGGATGTACTTGGATTTCCAGGATATACCTCTGTAAAAGGCCTCTGGCAAACACCTGTTTAAGGGGATACAAAGCAGTACATCGCTTTTATGTCCCCATCTGACGTCTGTGAGTGCAACCGGCAACCTTTCGGGTGTAAGAACTCGCCGAGCTGCTTTAAAAAAATGACAAACACTCTTCTCAACCATTTCATTGGAAGCTTCTACAACGTCTACGTCGACGATATTATCAATTTTTTTAGAAGCGAACTCCTCCATCAAGAACACCTGGCAAAGGCCATTACGTCTTCGTCAGAAGCCAACCTAACAGTGAACTTTGAATGGAACAAATTCTTTAAGAGCAATGTACTCTTTGGTGAGAGTACTAGATGGCACTACAAAAAACACCAAGGCAGAATTAATGGTACGCATAGGAAAACTCGCGAAACCTGTTGACATCCATTCAGTGTGTTTGTTTGTAGGGCTGGCCGGTCATTTTGGAGCATTTATCTGAGAATATGCCATTAAAACTTGATATTTGACTATACTAGCAAAAAAAGACGTACCATTCTGTTGGACGGATGACGGTGAAGTGGCTTATGAAGAGCTGGTGCGAATTATATCATCTGACCCGGTACTACCAGACTTTGCTCTACCAATGGAGCTCACTACTGACGGATCACATTACGAAACGGGAGTGATGTTTCACCAGCGAGATGAAGGACAGCGTAGTCGCCAAAGCCGTGCGATTGGTGGCCACAGCTACGCGTTTAACTAAGCGTAAGTGAATTACACGATGACATACAAAGAAGCACTGGCTGTCATAAAGGCTATTCGTTACTTCCGTTCTTACTTGGTAAATACAAAATCAAGCTATACACCGACCACGAGGCGCGTGTTCACCTTTTGAAAATGGCTGAGACAAAAGAAAAACATGGCTGATCCCTCTGTCATAGGAATCGGTATAACACGAAAGTGAAACGTGTCTTCACAGACAGAGTTGAGCGTTCGTTGTGCATTCTTTCGCCCCAAGCGCGAAGGAATGAATCCTACAGCAACAAATTGTAATGCCACGCGAAGAACGACAAGCAGCTCGAAACTTGCAACGCGCTGCTCAAGCAGAAAGGGCGCACGGAACCAATATACACAGGATGAGCGCGAACTAACGGTCACAGTTTTAACTTATTTCTGAGTGAGCAGTGCGCTCCTTTCACAAAAGCGGACGCTGCAGTGAGCAAAGTGACCTTCGTGCTCTCACCGCAAGTTTGCGTTGACAGCACAAGACGTACACACGACGGCCATCACGAGATATATAAGCCTGTGCACGAGCGACCACGCCCTGTAGAGGCGCGCACTCATCCGCGTGGGGCGACGACGTTTAAAGCGCGCTTTTCGAGCCCTTCGCGCCATCTCGCTAGTGATAACGAAAACAGGATGAAGTGCCACCGATCTCTGAGTATAGTTCGGCAAAAAATGTGGAGCTCACTCAGACTCACTCATGAAATAAATTTTGCCCTTAGAGCTCACTCGGACTCAGGCTCACAAAACGTTTCCTCAGCCGCACTCACTCGGACTCAGACTCACTGACGTTCCCCTCAGCCAGACTCACTCGGACTCAAACTCGCCAAATTATTACTCACGCGGACTCACTCAAACTCAGACTCACGGCTCTATCTGAGTCTGAGTGAGTCGACTCATGAGTCCGTTAGCGTATAATTGGCTTTGTCTACCATAGTGTCAATGCTCTTTCACACCCATATCTCGCATAAGGGGGAAGTGTAGGAGAGGTGAGGGAGATACATATCACGTACTGTCGCAGCGCATTGTCTTTAGGGAGCCTTCATGTGTGCACGCCCCCTCCGTTTTTAAGACTGGTTACACACTACTACGACGGGGACGAACGGGTGCCGCTATAAGGAGCTTCGCCCCTAATATGGGATGAAGACAGTCATGTGGTCGTGTGTTTGAGTCCCCTGATGCACAATAAGTCGTTATGTGTGGGTTTGATATGTGCGAGTTCGACTGTATAACCGAGACAGGTACGTATTCCATGGTAAAACAGCTGCATGGTAGGACTTGTTGCAATCGACAAAACAACATAAGATGGGTTATACAGTATCGGAGCCCGCTTAAGCGATGCCCACTTCGCATCGCCACGGCCACTATATTAAAAAAAATAAATAGGGGCAGCCGTGACCCACCAGCACCAGCAGCCGGACAGGACTTGTTATCGGATCCGTTCGTGATCGCGGCTCCGAGGGGTTTAAAGGGGCCCTGCGACACAAATTAAGCATGTCGTTTTCAACGCTTGTTCAGGTACTGTGGAATGCGCCGACATC
Organism: Rhipicephalus sanguineus; assembly: GCF_013339695.2. Lineage (NCBI taxonomy): Eukaryota > Metazoa > Arthropoda > Arachnida > Ixodida > Ixodidae > Rhipicephalus > Rhipicephalus sanguineus. The sequence continues at coordinate 75,870,809 of NC_051181.1, forward strand.
GTTGCGCAAGTGGCAACGCCCAAAACAAAGCCGTTACAATTTTATTTTACCTGATAAACTACCTTGATTTCCGACCACAGCGACACACATAGGCTATTTTTGTTATGGGAAGTGACGACAAATGCCGTGCGTTTTGATTGGCTTGATGCGACAAGTACCATGTAATATTCATACGGTGGTAGCTAGGCCATATTACGGAGCCCTAAAAGGAACAAAACCCCTTTTTATGCTTTCTCAGAAACAAACCATTCCTGTTTCTAACTGATGTATTTTCAAAACAACGAACACGACGCTAGGTGCGCTGTGGAACTGGTGGGAATGGTAATCAAACGATACTGTTCCGAGTTTTGCCTTTTGTGGCATCGAGCGACACCTGCCACACCGGCACCTGCGAAACACGCAACGCTCAGTTCGGTACGATGCTGTCAACGAAAAAAAATCTAAACGCTTACCAGCCGACGCCTTCTATGTCATCGGGCGTTAGCGTTTCGTCTGGGCCCTTGGAGCCATCCTCGCGTTGCTCGGGGCTCAGCGACGCACTTTCAATTTGCAATGGCGTGCACGACATGCAAGCCATTGCTGCGTCGTAAGAGCTCGCGCTCGAGGTCTGTTAGGTCTTCTAGACTCATTGTGCGCACTACACGACAAAGCATGGGAGCGTCCGCTAGCTGACGCACTTGGTTTGTCGTAACCATGCTAACAACGCCGTCAAAAAGAGCGGTAGCAAGGTACTGCGTGAAGGCCACCATGAGGTGACAGTTCCGGTATGTCTTTATAGGGAACCCAAGCTCAAGTTTGCGGCGCGACGACAGCGCCGCGCCAGCCGCGCTGCGGCTCTGTCGGAAAGCTCTGAACCTTAGGCGCGGCCGACTCAGCCCCTTTCACGGTAGCGGTAGCGCACGTGCGCACGCGTTCTTCTCTCGGTGCGGGTAACTGGGGGCCGTCAGCTGGGTACGTTGAACCGAGAGGCTTGTTGTGCGAAGCTGCGCATTTCCGCGATGGCAGAAGCGACCCCGCGGAAGCGCAAGCGTGGTCCGAAGTATTGTGGTTTAGTGGCCAGCCACAACAGTGCAGACAACACCGAGGCACACGAATCACGTGTTAAACTGTATCGGTTCCCGGGCATGTCGCACGAGAAATAAAGGCGGCAAGCGTGGATAGCTGACAGTGCTGTCTCGCCTTCTATTTTGGCTGTCTGAGTTCATCGCTTTCGTTCGTTCCGACTACCTGAATCGGTAAGTAACGCGGCGCATGCACGCAGCGACTACAGTAATGATTACTCGCTGTCTTCTCGCATTGTTAAAGTCCAGTTACGGTTGTAGGTGAAGCAACTTTGTGTTTTGATTCCCCGTGCTCGTGAGACCTACCCGTCGTTGTTGAACGTTCACATTCGCGTTATACCGTTAGCGTTGCGCGGTTGGTTGAATTCAACTGAACTCGGCACATCGTCAGAAGTTCGGCGCCTGCATTTCGCGCGTCGGGAAGGCTGCTTTATCACGCCGGAGCGGACGTCCGTGCATTTTCAGCATGCTTTGACATCGTCCTGCAGGTTTGCTTTGTTTTTGTCACTTTGTTACTGTGATATATATTTAAGCCGCTAAATACAACTGGCACTTAATACATGCTTTGCAATTGCAACCTTGAAGTAACCACCTTCTGACTTTGTGCGATTTTCTAGCCGCGTTCACGCAACAGGTTTTATACGCCTGTCAAGTCGATATCATAAAAAGAGACTGCAAGCATGACGCGAGAGCCGAATAAACGAGGCGAGCAGTTCATCTTGCTTCACAGTGGTTAAAGCTCAGCTAGCTGCCTCGCGTCTTAATCGGCGGGTGATTCTCCAGCGGCACGGAGGACTTGACTCTAACCTTCTCAGGAAGCAGTGCCATGGCCGTATAATCTTTTTTTCGCACGCCGCAAACGTTTCTTCACGAAAGTACACGGCTGCTACTGTGAGCATGCCATATCAAAACAACAATCATATGATTCGTAGTCCACGCCGCAGAACATCGATAGCGTGTACGGCTTCATTTCGGAGTGCATGTGGACCTTTACTCATCTTTAACATGACAGAATGAGACTTACGTGGAGGTATACGTCCTACACAGTGTAATCGCGACTTGGGAAATGCATTTCGCTTTGAGTCGGTCGTCGTTGTCGTCGATCGTCTGCTCTTCACCGTTAACGTGATTGACGAGCCTTTCTCATTTTATCAAGTTCGCTTTTCGGGAGTGTCAGTCAAGCTTGAAAATCCTTTTGAAGCCGCACTGCAAGCGGTACATTGTGAGGCGCCGCAAATGCACCACGAGAGCTCTGCACGTGCACAGAAGCGAGCGGCAACGTGGTGGAGAGAATGGAAAACGCGTGCTGCTTACACCCCAGTTTCTCTTTTTCTGCCAGAGATGGCGCTGCCTGTCAAGAACAAGTCTGTCACAACGCAACAACATATTCTAGATGAAGGAGGAAATCAATTGGAAGGGTACGAAGCGCTAGGTTACATTCGAATGGTAACAGCCGATTCGTTTAAAAAGAGCGTCCAGGGGATTTCCACGGTGAGTAAAACTGTGGCGGAAAGAGCAACCGAGGAAGAGCTAGTACTGGAGAATTTCAATTAGAAAAAGGCCGAAGTAAAAATTCCACAGCGCACTGCCGCGGGTTTAGATGGGATTGCCGTTAGCCTCATTAACGAACTAGGAAATAGCACTAAAGAAGCACTGCTGAACGCTGTAGAAAAATGCTTAAAGGACAGGCAAATACCGGATAGTTGGCGAAAAGGTAGAATGAACTTAATCTATAAAGGCAAGGGAGAAAAGGATAACACTCGCTCGTATAGACCACTAACCATTACATCGGTACTATACAGGTTGGCGATGCAAGCAGTAAAAATGAAAATCGAAAAGTGGGCAGAACACAACGATATTTTGGGACAACTCCAGAATGGATTTCGAGTCGACAGGCGGTTAGACGATAACCTGTTTGTTCTCACTCAGTGTATAGAAATATCTAAAATAGAAAATAGGCCCTTGTACATGGCTTTTATAGACATCACTAGGGCGTACGACAACGTTAATAAGGAAATTTTGTGGGATATATTGAAAGGAATGGGCATAGGCGACGACTGTATACAGCTTTTGAGGGAGATATACCGAGAAAATACAGTTTGCATAGAATGGGAAGGAATGAGTAGCAAAGAGAACGTTGAGATTAGCAAGGGGCTGAGACAGGGATGTCCTTTGTTCCCGCTGTTATTCATGCTGTACATGGTGAATATGGAAAAAGCGCTAGAAGGTAGCAACTTTGGTTTTAATCTGTCACACAAACAGGGCGGCGTGATGATTGAGCAGAAGCTTCCAAGAAATATTTTATGCTGACGATATTGTCCTATTTGCTGAGAGTCGAGAGCATATACAGCAGCTGGTTGATATATGCGGAAGGGAAGGGGAAGCTCTAGGACTAGGATTTAGTGTAACAAAATGTGGATTGATGGTATTCAATGACCCTTGTGATCAGGCGATGTCAATACAGGGCCAAGAAATACCGAGGGTGAGCGAATACAAGTACCTCGGAGTATGGATAAATGAGGGCGCAGGTACATGGAGGTACAGAAAAAAGCCTCGGCAGCAAAAGGAAAGAGGAATGCTGCAATAATGAAGCACAGAGCATTGTGGGGATACAAGAGGTACGAGGTGCTTCGAGGTCTGTGGAAAGGTGTAATGGTTCCGGGGTTTAATTTTGGGAACTCAGTGGTGTGCATGAGGACAGAGGTGCAATCGGGAATGGATATAAATCAAAGGACTGTGGGACGCCTCGCGTTGGGTGCTCACGGGAAGACGACAAATGAGGTTGTAAAGGGCGATATGGGATGGGCAGGTTTTGAGGCGAGGGAGGCTCAGAGCAAAATAAGGTTCGAAGAAAGGCTAAGGAATATGAAGGAGAGTAGATGGGCAGAGAAGGTGTTCCATTACTTGTATAGGAAGAGCGTGGACACACAGTGGAGAAAAAGTACTAGAAGGCTCACTAGTAAATATACGGCTGTTAGTGTAAGCAGTATGTCAACAAAGAGCGTTAAGCGAAAAGTCAGAGACGCGTAGAGGATTTACTGGATGACAGCTATGGAGAAAAAACCGGCTTTGAGTAACTACCGAAAGGGCAAAAATGAAATAAGGAGGGAGGCATTTTACGGCAATTCAATGGGAAGCGCTTTACTGTTTGAAGCGAGATCGGGTTGCCTTAGAACGGGTAGTTATAAAGCGAGATTCAGTAAAGAAGAAGAACAATGCACGTGCTGCGGGGAAGATAAGGAAACTGCGGAGCATGTTCTGGTTGAATGTGGAGACATCCATCCAGGTGTACGTTTGGGCACGAGCCTACATGACGCCTTGGGTTTTAGAGACAATGGAAAGCTGAACACACCCGCGACTGAAATAAGTAAGAGACGGTTAGAGTATTGGTGGCAGAAAACTAGAGAGAAAGGACAAAAATAAATAATGGGAAAAAAAATAAGGACAATCTGCCGTAAAGGGCAGAGAACGGAGCTGAAAACTTAAGTTTTTTGTCTGGAGTAACATAGTTTTAGTTGAAGTAAAGACGCTGGGCCAACGCTAAGAAAAAGAAGAGCAAAGGGGTTTTTTTTTGTCGAGCCTGGTGGCACACTTGTCACCGCCCCGTTATAAAGGGGACGCTCATAGCATCCATCCATCCAGCAGCGCCGCTAAGCGTTGCTTGGGAAGCCTATAAGACGCGCGCGGTGATTGGAACCGGCCTTTGACGTCAGCGGGAGAGTGAAATGCGAAAAAAACGTTTCTCGTCATCGTCTGCTTGAGTTTTGAACTTTGAGGACTAATAACTTCACTTTTCGTGCACAAATTTGCATAATTCTTTTTGCGTTCGTATTCATAACTACACGCATTTGCGGTGCTAAATAGGGCAGTCGCAAAAGTGTCGCAGAGCCCCTTTCATTTTAGTGAAGTGCAAAGTATAGTACACCTGGTGGAAATCGTGGATGCCTCTTACGAAGAAATGATCTATGATGCCTCCCGTCCTGGACGTGGCAAGGAAGTCTTGTGATGCCCTGTTCATGTCCAAGCCGTCTTTCATGCAGTGTTAGAAGTAGGCGTTGTTGGGATTTGATAAATCAATGTTGAAGTCACCGGTAATGATGAGAGGCATGGTCCACTCGGCAGAGTTATTGTAGGAAGCATTGACCCCGGTTTTTGCGTAATCCACATGGTCCACGCTGCGGACCGCGTGGACCAGTGGATGGTAGTCGAGCTTCTTCCAGGTGTGTTCTGCCTTCACCTCCCTCAATTTCCTTGCGTCCGCCGTGGTGGTGTAGCGGTTACGGTGCTCGGCTACTGACCCGAAGGTCACGGGTTCGATACCGGCCACGGCAGTCACATTTCGATGGAGGTGAAACGCTGGAGGTCCGTGTACTGTGCGATGTCAGGGCACGTTAAAGAATACCAGATGGTCAAAACTTCCGGAGCCCTTCACTACGGCGTTTTGGGGCGTAAAACCCTAGCAATTGCTACTATTATCACTTTCCTTCCGTGTCAATGTGTATGTTCGCGGTAGGTAGGTAAACAACTTTATTGATTCGTGAAAGAATCATGTGAGGGGGGGTTACTGCGTTGATTGAGACTCTGTTATCACCTGTGGCACATACCCGCATAATATGAACTCTGGTATGCGGGTATGTGCCATACGCGACTGAGAGAAATGGTTTCATGACGTACGCGACAGGTATTAAATGCGAAGCATTTCTTAGCGTACCTTTGTCACATTGAGCGTTTCTATCTATCTATATAGCCACCTACATCTGGGTGCTCTCCAGATGGCCTCCTTAACTTAGTGTAGACCAAAATGGGCATGGGAGAGTAAGAGGATTTGACGAATATGATTGTCGGGTCATGACATGAATAACGTGAACGTCCTGTCGCGTACGTCACCAAACCCTTTCCTCTAGACACGTATGGCACATACCCGTTTACCGTGGGCCACGGTGTACGGGTATGCGCCACAGGTGAGGAGGAGGAAACAACATTTATTAACAGAAAGGGGTCTGTGATGCTTGGTCCGCAAGTACCATCTAGCAGTGCTGGCTGCCCCCAGTCCAGGGCGCCACAGGCAGTTGCCGCACTACGTGCCCTGTCGATCAAACTGATCTGATCATCAAGGTTATCGCTGGCCAGCAACTCGTGATTGACTGTTTATATCTGCCTAGGAACGGTGAGAACAGACATTGATAACTTTAATGCGAAAGCGTTAAGAAAAACCGACATCACCGCGTTGACCCCACGAAAGGAAAAAATGAAAATTAGGATCCCAGCAGGAATCGAAACCAAGCTTTCTGCGTGGCATCAGGTATTCTACCACTGAGCCACGCCAGGTCTATAAACTGGTTTGGAAAAACAGCCTGTGCAGGCGTAATGTCAGTGCAACGTCGATTGTGGTAGTGGTGGTGGCTGTCTAATTTTACAAGAAAGCAATAAACACTACATATGTACCCCTACGATACGGGCGTCACATCAGATGAACGTCTGTGGTTCCAGTGCTGGCTCCGCTTTTATACCAGTCTAATAAACATCACATTTGTGTTTCTATGATTCAACAAGCTATATTAAAGCATTACTCAACCCGGGTGGAATATAATAACGAAAGTTACGTATGATATTCGCATCATCGCATCGTAAAGTGCACTTAGTCCGCCTGAACGTCGCAGTGTCCTCTTCATTTCTTACGAGGCTGGGCGATGGCCTAATGCTGACTGAGGATGATGCCAGATTAATTGACAGCCGCTTTGTAGACTGGGCTACGTAGGCCACATACGCCCACACTCTAAGCCAAAATCGAGTATCTGGGGAGTATTTCTGCCACACAACAATAATCGTCATCTGGCTCGCTCGCGTTTCCTTTCTTGAAAACCCAGCTCTCGTCACTTTCCTGTCTAGAATGCTATGTCACGCTGATAACGCGCGCGCCGTTCGTGACCGGAAAGTGCCGCGACCGCGGTGATAACGCGAGGAAAGCACGCGAGGTGGATGACGATTGTTGTTGTGTGGCAGAAACACTCCCAAAATACTCGATTTTGGCTTAGAGTGCAGGTAGTCTACGAATACGACAAGCGCTATCCAATGATGTCGGTCTACGCACTATCCAGGCCCATCAGCCTCGACGGCCTATACCTCCTCAACGCGAACGGTGAGATCAGGTTCCGACATGTCCCAGGATCTATCGACAGACAATTTGTCGACGAAATGACCGAGGCATCCACGATTTCCTACAGATGTACTATACCTCATACATCACTACACATGGGCCCCTCGTCACCGTGATCAGGACCGTATCCGATAACGAATCATGACCAGCTGCTGGTGCTCAGTGATCACGGTATGATGACCTTGTTCAAGGACTGTCAAGAACCTCTTCCACACATGCACACGGGTTCGTGAAACGTGCGTGCGTTCTCCATCATGAGGAACAAGTATAAGCACTTCAGCTTACCGCTTCTGGTGTTGGTAATACCCATATTGCCGTTAGCAGCGTTACCCAACTGTAAACAATTAGTTATATAACACATATGCGGCTCTTCAACATATATGTGTGCGTATAAAATTTATACAGATCTTTAGCGTCATTTTGTAAAGTTTCGCTCAGTAAAAAAAAATTACGCCACAGTCACCTTCCCGCCGCATGCTTCGCATAACATCGACTCCCACGCTACGTGGGATCTGCCGAACTTTTTTTTCAGTTATTCATGTCAAGTCCAGTGAATCGTATTCTTCATACACTGATCCTCTGCTATGCGAATTTTAGTATCATACAACCTATGGAGACGACCAGGAGAGCGCCGAGACGTAGGCGGCTAGATAGATAGATAGATAGATAGATAGATAGATAGATAGATAGATAGATAGATAGATAGATAGATAGATAGATAGATAGATAGATAGATAGATAGATAGATAGATAGATAGATAGATAGATATATAGATAGATAGATAGATAGATAGATAGATAGATAGATAGATAGATAGATGGATGGATGGATGGATGGATGGATGGATGGATGGATGGATGGATGGATGGATGGATGGATAGATAGATAGATAGATAGATAGATAGATAGATAGATAGATAGATAGATAGATAGATAGATAGATAGATAGATAGATAGATAGATAGATAGATAGATAGATAGATAGATAGATAGATAGATAGATAGATAGATAGATAGATAGATAGATAGATAGATAGATAGATAGAAACGGCCAAATTGCCTGAGGTTCACTAAGAAATGCTTCGCATTTAATACCCGTCGCGTACGTCATGAAACACTTTCTCTCAGTCACGTGTGGCACATACCCGCATACCACAGTTCATGTTATGCGAGTATGTGCCACAGGTGATGGAGTCTCAATCAACACAGTGACCGCGAAAATACACATTGACAGGCAAGGAAAGTGATAATAATTGTTGAGATTTTACGTCGAAAAACCACGATATGATTATGAGAGACGCTGTAGTGGAGGGCTCCGGAAATTTTGATCATCTGGTATTCTTTAACGTGCCCTAACATCGCACAGTACACGGGCCTCTAGCGGTTCGCCACCATCGAAATGTGACCGCCGCGGCCGGGATCGAACCGTGACCTTCGGATCAGTAGCCGAGCACCTTAAGCGCTACACCACCGCGGCGGACGCAAGGAAAGTGAAGAATTGTAGATATCTGGGCCAGTTGGTATGGATCCATGGAAGTAAGCGGCGCGAAAAGCAAGACGACACACACAGAAAGTGAAGGAACTGAAGACAGAACACCCCTGGAAGACGCTCGAATACCATCCACTCATTAACGAAGTCCGCAACGTGGACCACGTGGATTACGCAAGAACTGGGGTCTATGCTTCCTACAATAACTCTACCGAGAGGGCCAGGCCCCTCATAATTACCGGTGACTTCAACATTGATTTATCAAAACCATACAACGCCTGGTTCTTCCACTGCGGGAAAGACGGCTTGGATGTGGACAGGGGATCACAATGCCTTGTTGCCACGTCCAGGATAGGAGGCATCACAGATCATTTCTTCGTAAGAGGCATCCACGATTTCCGCCAGCTCGCACTTTACTACACTTAAGCCCCTTGTAGCCGCGATAACGAACGGTTGCGATAACAAGTCCGGTCCAGCTGCTCGTACTCATTGATCACGGTGATGATGAGCTAGTTCAAGAACTGTAAAGAACCCCTTCCACACATGCACATGGGATCGTGAAACGTGCTTGCGTTCTCCGTTATAACGGACAAGTGTAAGCATACAACTGTAACGCATCTATAACAATTGAGCTGTGTTCCTTCTTTCTCCTGTTCGTATTCGCGCTATCCAGTACTGAAGAATATAAACACTACATGTCAGCTTACCACGTGCGGTGTTGGTAACACCCATGTTGCTGTTGGCATCGTTACGCAACTGTAAAGAACTGGTTATATAAGACGTATGCGACTCTTCAACATATGTGTGTGCGTTTACCATTTGAACATTTCTGCAGCGTCATTCGGTAACGTTTCCATCAATGTGAAAAATTACGCCACAGTCAACTTACCACGCATGCTTCGCATAACATAGATTCCCATGGTACGTGGAATCTGCCAAATTCTTTCCTCAGGCAGTGCAACATTGCTTTACGATGTTATCCTTACGAAAAATAATGATAATAAGATAACTTTAAAACTATTCTAACTATATTGAGTTGAACTACAGTACAAGTGGCTGGAAATTCAGTTATAATTTCTAACAACTACATTCTTCGTCGATACGGGAAATACGCATGTATGGAGAGGTCGATTCTAAATTAACGCTGCAGATTTAACTGGTTATATGACCCCCATAGTCACAGTTTCCACTGTCACCACATGTGGCCCGACGAGCTTGCGAATATGTTTTCGTTTTCCTTTTTACTTCAAATAGAGCGGCGGCAGGCGGACGTAATTATTAGAGACCGGATTTTAGGCAAATGCCTATTTTGTTCCTTGCGCTTCTGTAGTGCCACTTCGATATATGAGCATGAATTAGATGTTAAGAAAGGCTTTTATATTGTCCCTATGGTGCCTATAAATGCCTATTTTTGGCGTTTGTGCCTAAATGCTCACAAATGCCTATAAATGCTTATTTTCAAAATTGGCGCTTGTTTTATCACTATTTAGCCTCAAGTTGCGCTCCCGGTAGCCGTTTGAGACCGTCATTCATGCTACCGCGCCACACCGACGGTTCGGAACTATGGGGCTCAACCTAGTCCTGTAGTTCAACCAACTCCCGGAAACAACTGCTAGTAGCCGTGAAGTGGGACACGCACATTCGCCGCCGCAGAGACATGGCGTGCGCGGTTCGCGAATGCGAGACCGTGGGCAGCCATCAGCAGAAAGGATAGTAAAGAGCAAAAAAAGAAAGGAAAATATAATGTGCACGCGGCTTTAGTTTTTGTGAGTTAACTTGTAAGGTGTTCACTGCGTCAGCGTAGCCAGATTTTTTTTTGTTTCAGAAGGGAGGTGGGGGGGCGAGGGTTTCAACCATACTGTATGTATGTTCGTGAGTGCGTTTTTATGCATGCGTGCATATATATACGCATGCAAAATTGAAAAGTTTTGAACGGGAGGGGCGTTGAACCCCCTCTCTCCCCTGGCTACGCCAGTGATTCACTGGCAGGGGGGAAAATTGGCTCTACGCGATTCGGCCCGGACAATAAGAGGAATCACTCCCTTCTGGTGTTTTAGCGATCTGGCTATATGCTCGTGCTCTGCCCTTCTCAGTCATGCCGAGAAGACACCCAGGAGTTGGTTGATTCGACAGTGGAATGTTGACTCACCGTGCAGAACACGGGAGAGACCGTGTTCTGCGAACAGTGCGGGACAAAGCACATCGCACGGCTATGTTCAACAATTTAACGCATTTGTGCCATCTTAAACAATAACATTTTTGTTTTCCTTTCGTAGATAGAGCTCGCGCACGTCTTCTTTTCAAATTATGTGCATTTATTTGAAACTTTATTGTGCCTATATGTACTATTTTGGAAGCCTAAAACGTTGTTTTGCCTGCCTATTTTTGGCACCTAAAACGAGCTTTTTTGGTGCCTAAAAATCCGACCTCTAGTAATTATAGCGATCGGTTCACGTCGTCAATGCGTGAAGGACATTGGTCTACGCAGGGAGACTACGGTATGCGCTTCAATATAGAGCAGCTGCTATAGATATCGCGCGTGCAGTGCTCAGCAGAGTGGCGTAGTGGAAGCGTGCTGGGCCTATAACCCAGAGGTCCGTGGATCGAAACCACGCTCTGCTACAAATTTTAGGTATTTTCTTTTATAGTCCTCTACACATTTATGACGCACATTTTCCCGCGAAGCTGGAGTACAGCAGAGTGGCGCAGTGGAAGCGTGCTGGGCCCATAACCCAGAGGTCCGTGGATCGAAACCACGCTCTGCTACAACTTTTACGTATTTTCTTTTATACTCCTCGACACATTTATATGACGCACATTATTGCGCGAAACGAGAGTGCAGCAGAGTGGCGCAGTTTAAGCGTGCTGGGCCCATAACCCAGAGGTCCGTGGATCGAAACCACGCTCTGCTAAAACTTTAACGTATTTTCTTTTATACTCCTCGACACATTTATATGACGCACATTGTTGCGCAGAACGAGAGTGCAGCAGAGTGGCGCAGTGGAAGCGTGCTGGGCCCATAACCCAGAGGTCCGTGGATCGAAAGCACGCTCTGCTACAACTTTTACGTATTTTTTTTTATACTCCTCGACACATTCATATGACGCACATTATTGCGCGGAACGAGAGTGCAGCAGAGTGGCCGGCCCAGCAGGGCCGCGGTTCTAGGTTTCTTGCCAACGAGGATCCGGATTCCAGGTACTTCTGCCTCAACTACCGACAGGGCGACTGGTTATTAATACGTTATTTTTACACGCCGACGTACGTGCAAGGCCATACAGAGTGGAACATTTCCGTGATATGCTGTCAAGCATGAAATTGCTGACGGACGTGGTTGCCCTGGTGGCGTATCGAATGAGTCACGTTTGGGCCGTAACGTTCAAAAGCTGTGACGCCGTGAAAGAATTGTTACGGGCGAAAGAAGTGAATGTGAAGGACAGCCGGTGCATCGTTATTGACCCCGGCAATCAAGCACTGCACCTGAAGCTACATTGGATGCTGCATACCGTGCCGGATGATGACATTTGTGAAGCCCTGGCACCCTACGGCCGAGTCACCGACGTGGCGAGGGAAAAGTGGCGTGTGCTCGGCCTACAGGATAAAGGCTCTTCGACTCGACTGGTCACCCTGGTGCCGAGGAAGGGCCTGGGGGCGGATGACGTACCCCATCTGCTACGCATAGCAGGTGAGGAAGCCCTAGTAGTTATTCCTGGAAGAGCACCACTCTGCCTTCGGTGCCGTAACACAGGACACATCCGGCGCGACTGCCGCGTCCCGCGCTGCACACGTTGTCGCCGTCACGGCCATGAAGAGTTCCAGTGCGTGAGGACGTACGCAAACGTGGCAGTGCCAACGGCCGCAGACGAAAACGCTGAACTTCTTATGGATGAAGTGGAAGCTGAGGAAGCCTCAGCCGGAAGCGTCAAGGAGGCGAAAGCCTCTGCGACACAATCGGCGAAACCGCAGGGACAAACGGCCGGAGCAGCGCGTGGGCCAGGAACACCCTCAAGACATGTGAACAAGGACTCGACCATCGACGTCCAAAAAAAGGACACCGCGACGAAGACAGCGCCGGACATCTCGGAATCAGCTGGCAGCGAACCTTTGGACGTAAGCAAGGCTGGAGGCTCGATAGGGAAGAGGACGCGAGAGGAGTCGACGAACGACGGCACGAAGACCGACGCAATGAACAGCGAGGAGCCACCGCAAAAGTCGGCGGGAATGCGCCGGTCGTCAATACGGCCCACGCCGAATATCCCGCCGGACAAGAGAACGGCGGAAACGGCACCTAAGCAGACTGAGAGTCTTCTTCCTGCGAAAGCACTCGGGCGCGCCCTCGAGTGCTAACCAATACCGAAGGAATGGCGTGGACAGCGGCTCCTCGAGAAAGGTACGCTGTGGACTGCATTTGTTTAGAAAACCAGCTGCTCTGGCCGTAATGAACACTTCTTGACATAACTATGAGTAGAGTTAACGGTGCTACGTGTGATTATGTATTGTTATGTATTGTGTTTAATTCTTTCAAGTATTAGCAATGAATTTGGAGAGGGGAATTAGAGTTGCTACTAATAATGTGCGCGGCCTCGCAGCAAGGCGGAGGCAGTACCAGCTGAGCCGTCTATGCGTTGAAAAGGACCTTGATATTATCGCCATACAAGAGACGAAAGTTGAAAGTGAGGAGCAAACAAACAAAATGGTAATGCCCTTTAAAACATATTACAACGTATGCATCTGTCACGCTGTCGGCGCGTCTGGTGGCTGCGCTGTCTTGGTTCGAAGAGGCATTGGTATAAGTGAAGAGGCCGTCACTGTGAACGAAAACGGACGACTGATAGTCCTCGACTTTCATTTTAGCGGATCACAATGGAGGCTTATCTGTTTGTATGCGCCAAATGACATAAACGAAAGGGAAGTTTTCTTCACGGATGTCGAACGGTACCTTCAATGCGACAGAGAGATCATTTTTCTGGGTGATTTTAACTGTGTGTGTTATGCAGAAGATCGCGCTAAACGTACTACCGCTCGTGACAAGAGTGCAGTGTTCTTAAACACTTTAATAAGCGATTACAACCTAGAAGATGTAGGTCACCTTATGGCCAGTACATTGCAGCCGCGATTTACGCACTATCAGCGAGATAGCCAGGCAAGACTCGACAGAGCCTATATATCTTCACTTCACTTTATTTCCTTAAGTACCTCCATCGAGGGGTATTACATAAGGGGTGGTGTTTAATAAAACTATACAAGGGTGTTTTTAATAGCTTCAAAAAACATAGATGGGTTAGTGATGGCAGAAATGTCTTGAGGAAGGCCGTTCCAGTATTTTGCTGCTCGTATGAAAAAAGAGGCTTGGAATGTGATGGTCCGGGTACGTGGCAGTGCGACTTGAAGAGGGTGACCAGTGCGATGAGATATGCGTGAAGGGGGTGTGACGTACGGTGGATGATTCAGTGAGCTGAAATAAAACATATGAAAAAGAGAGAGGGCGGCAACCTGTCGGCGGAAGGCAAGCGTTTGCAAACCCGATTCCGCCTTCAAGTAGACTGAGATCGTTAGATCGTGATATCGTTAGATCTAGTGCCTTTTTGTGATAGCTATGTTGTACAGCCGGTGTCTTTTAGCGACCATAGCATAGTATGGTTTACACTGGGTACCAAGCCCAAAAAACTGCGGTTTGATTGGGCGATGTGGAAGTTTAACGAAAAACACCTGGACGATGAGAAGTTTGTGAATGATGTTACCAGCCAGATTAGAAACTTGTTAAGAAATAAGTTTTTACATTACGCGGAAGCATGGGAAGACTTTAAGGTCCACGTGAAGATGGCTGCGATTGAGATAGGCACCACTAGACGCTCTAATGAAAAAATGAGAGAAAACGAGCTCCAGAAGGAACTCAATTTCCTTATTTCAATGGATCGTGTGCAGCCGGGAAAGTATCGCGAAGAAATTAGAAAAGTAAAAAGCGAGATGGAAGCCATTGACAGAGAAAAATATAGAGCAGCGGTTATTAGGGCACGTGCGGAAAGACTATGGGCTGATGGAACGCCGAACAAACGCGCTCTTTCTGATGAAAAGCGTTATGCGAGAAAAAATGAGATAGGACAGATTACTTATCGTGATGGTGTTACTTCTGACAAGAATATGATAGAACAGGCCTTCATAGAACATTACCGCCAATTGTTCGGGGTCCCAATCCATGCGGGAGATGAATATGAAGCACGGTTTTTAAATTTCATGCCACGTGTCGATGACGAGGTCAAAGCTAGTCTGGAGGAACCGATAAGCGTGCGGGAAATAGAACGCGCAATCGAAGAACTTCCTGCAGGCAAGTCGCCAGGTCCCGATGGATTAGGAGCTGCTTTCTACAAGGCATTTGCACCTTGGCTTGCTAAAGTATTGCAGCATGCATACGCAGAGGCATAGGAAAAGCAACGGGTGCCGCCGTCTTTCAGGAGTGCGCACATGGTTTTAATACCTAAAACAGATGACCACAAGACGCTCTTATCGGTGGGTGGTTACAAGCCGATCAGCCTTACAAATACCGATTACAAGATTTTCATGAATGTGTTGGCAAAGAGACTTCAAGCAGTCGTAACTGAACTAGTCGGCCCGCACTAAACTTGCGGCATTAAAGGTCGCACGATTGCTACAAACACACACGCAGCACGAAGTGTTCTGGAGTGTTGCGATGCTTTCGCTGGACGCGTTGCTTTGTTGCAGCTTGACGTGGCAAAAGCCTTCGACCGCGTGTCCCACGATGTTCTTTTTCTTATTTTAGAGTACGTGAATGTTGGAAAAATAATTTTAGATGGCGTGAGAATGGCCTATGACCAATGTACTACACAGATTATAATTAACAAGTCTCTCAGCGCAAAGCTTTCAGTGATGTCTTCCCTCAGACAAGGGTGTCCTCTAAGCCCATTGCTTTTCGCGCTATATCTCGAGCCCTTTTGTTTAGCAGTGATGCGCAATGAAAACATCCGAGGTTTCAAATTACCACGTGCTGAAGTTAAAATACTGGCATACGCGGACGACATCGCGGTTTTCTGCGAGGATCGCGACAGCGTTCTTGAAGCTGTAAGCCTCGTAAAGACATACTGTGAGCAATCTGGAGCTCAGATAAATTGGGAGAAGAGCCTCGGGATTTGGCACGGTCACTGGGACAATACGCCGGCTCATTTTGCAAACGTCCGGTGGTCAACAACGCCGGCTAAGTACTTGGGTGTGCCCCTCGAGCACTATAAGGACACTACGCAGTATTGGTGTGACGAGGCAGAAAGAATGAGGGAAAAAACAAAAGCTTGGCAGGGGCGCGATTTATCAATGTTTGGACGCGCTACCGTGTGTAATATTTTCTTAATGGCGAAAGTGTGGTACGTCTTGCAAATCCTATCTATGTGTCGTTGAAATGTGCAAAAAATGCACCGTGTTTTTGCCGTATTCATATGGGCTTCAAGTTGGGAGAGGGCAAGCAGAACCAATTTGTTTCGTTCCGTCCGCAGTGGTGGGCTAGGTCTGTCAAATCTCTTTATCTGAAAAATTGTGTCTCGTTTTCTTTTTTTGCGTGAGCAGACAAACGATTTTCTGCGCACAGTGATTCAAGTTAGATTGGGGAAAGCACTGCCGCAATTTCTTGTAACTTCCACAGATATGGTGGGAGGAAGCGTCACTGGCTATTTGCGTGAAGTGGTTGATTCTTTCCGTTTTTTATACACTGGCTTTTCAATTGAGTATTTGTGTTCTGTGACAAGAAAAACACTGTACAGAGATTTAATTGATTCAATGTTGCCGATACCTTTGTACAGATCTGTAAACTGGGGAGGCCACGGAGACGATGTATTGAAACGGGTTAAAAAGATGCCAATTAGACCTTCTCAAAAAACGTTTTTCTTCAAGCTACATACAAACACGCTACGCGTAAAAACATGGCTGGATGAAAAAGGCATAGATGTTCCATGGACTGTAAACTGCTTACTTTGCAACAAACCAGAAACCATCGAACATGCTTTCGTCGACTGCTGGGATGCAATCTTCCACTGGGACGTCTTACAGCGGACCCTTAAAAAAGAACTACTGATTACGCCTTTGGGAATTCACTTTTTACCAACAGATAATGCGGGGGGAGTTCCGTACGATATGTTTATGCTCCTTGGCCTCCACAGTATGTGGAAAACGAGAATGGCAGTTAGACATGTTGATGTGGATGCCCGTTCGACGAGAGTCAACTTCATCGAAAGTATTGCATATATTCGGGAACTATATCGTGCGCAGAGTGAACCACCCGTGTGGGTGGAGATTCTTGATGATTTAGTGAAACTTAAGAGATTTTAATAATGTAATGTTAGCCAAAGTGTGGTTGACATGTTTTAGCACGTACATATGTATTCCTTTGTAATGCATGCAGGCAATAAAGAAAAAAAAAAAAGCAGAGTGGCACAGTGGAAGCGTGCTGGGCCCATAACCCAGAGGTCCGTGGATCGAAACCACGCTCTGCTACAAGTTTTACGTACCTTCTTTTATACTCCTCAACACATTTATGACGCACATTATCGCGCAAAACGAGAGTGCAGCAGAGTGGCGCAGTGGAAGCGTGCTGGGCCCATAACCCAGAGGTCCGTGGATCGAAACCACGCTCTGCTACAAGTTTTACGTACTTTCTTTTATATTCCTCAACACATTTATGACGCACATTATCGCGCGAAACGAGAGCGCAGCAGAGTGGCGCAGTGGAAGCGTGCTGGGCCCATAACCCAGAGGTCCGTGGATCGAAACCACGCTCTGCTACAAGTTTTACGTACTTTCTTTTATACTCCTCAACACATTTATGACGCACATTATCGCGCGAAACCAGAGTGCAGCAGAGCGGCGCAGTGGAGTGGACTTCCGGCCACTGCTGTGTACGGACGTGTGCATCATGCGCTCCGTAGGGGCGGATACAGCGGCCCGGATGGGTCGCGGAAACAGGATTGTCGCCGAAGATGAACAGGATTACGAAGTCGTTTTGCCGCAGTTGCCTACAGGTGCGTGTGTTATGAATACTGTTTTTCTACACGGAGATAATAAGGCAAGGCCGTATCGTGTTGAAGACGTCCGTGACACTTTGGTTAGTCTGGGTATGTTGCCTGAGGTACTCGCCTTAGGCGCTTTCCAGATGAACCACGTCTGGGCCGTGACTTTCAGTACAGCGCAAGCCACGAAAAAGATGCTAGCACTTGGTGACGTAAAGATAAAGGAAAGGCGCTGCCTCGTTATCGACCCGAACAAGCAGGATGTCCGGCTAAAGCTTTATTGGCTCCTGCATAATGTACCGGATGAAGATGTGCGCACCGCACTCGTAAATTATGGAAGAGTGACAGAAGTATCAAAGGAACGTTGGCGTGTCCAAGGTATCGCCGATAAAGGAACCTCGACCAGGACTGTCACCCTGCAATTAAAAGCGGGCTTGACAGTCGAAGACCTACCACACCAGCTCCGAGTGGGCGGTATAACAACGCTTTTGGTTGTGCCAGGACGGGCACCGCTTTGCTTACGATGTCGACGAACGGGACATATACGCCGGGACTGTCGCATACCTCGGTGTGGTCGGTGCAGACGCTATGGTCACGAAGACAGTGAGTGTGCCCAAACATACGCCAGTGTGGTCGGGCCTGTGGCTGGCGACCATCTCACGGAGCACATAATGGACCAAGCTGATGCTGAAGAAGCAGCGGAAAGAAGAAATCGGGGTCCCGTATTCACGCCCCTTTCTAAGGGCCCGAAAGACGAACGAAGCGAAGCGGCTCAGGCTGAACAAACGGGTCAACAGACCAACAGCGTGAGCTCAATACCGCGGGACGAAAGCGACAACGAAAATAAGCAAAGTATTGGGTCGTCGACTGGACAACCTGAAGATATGGACGTCACAAGAGCGGGGACAAGCGCAAAGCGAACGCTTGAAGATGCCAGCAACGAGGACGCAGAACCAGAGAGGACAACAGGAGGTGAGCCGGCAACGAAAGCGGCAACGCTCAGGCGACCCAGCTTGAGGTTCAAGCCGAACATCGCTGCGGGCACACGTCCGCCGCCGAAGCCACCCTCGTAGCCACGGGGGAAGACAGTCAACGAGGGACCTAAATCCATAGGCGCTCAAGGACATAGCAAATATGGCTTCATCATTATGTGACGCGTGTGGAAAGTGCACGCCTTGTACGTGTCTATCCACAACTTCAACGGTGGAAGCCGGGGATGTGTCAATCGGCGAGGTAAGAACCATGCGGCCCGTATCTAGCCCGAGGCCTTCACAGCCCATAACTACGTTGCGTATCGCAACTTTAAATGTGCGCGGACTTCGATCTAAGCGAAAGCAATATCATGTTAGTCGTCTTTTCCTAGAGGACGACCTCGATATCACAGCGGTACAGGAAACGAAGGTCGAAAGTCAAGAACAAACGGACCGCATGGTCGAACCTTTTCGGTCCCGCTATAATGTTTGCATATGTCATTCTGTTGGCGCCTCTGGAGGGTGTGCTCTTTTTGTGCGGTACTCTTTAGGATTTGTTGAAGAGTATGTTCATTGAAAGGGCTTGAAAGGGTCATTAATGAATTAAGTGAAGGGAAAACGCCCGGCCCGGATGGACTAGGCACAGCTTTTTACAAAGCATTCAAAGATGAGCTGCCGGAGCTCCTGCTACGCCTCGTAGCGGAGGCTTACGAGGTAAAGGAAATACCGCCGTCCTTTCGAAGGTCACATATTGTACTCATACCCAAAAGTGAAGATCCAGTGAATCTCTGTCAGTGAGTGCTTATCGTCCCATAAGCCTCACTAACACTGATTATAAGGTTTTTATGAAGGTACTCGTCAAGAGACTGCAAAGCGTAATACGGTTAATCGTAGGACCGCACCAAACATGCGGAATTAAGGGCCGAACAATAGGAACCAATATCCACACTGCGAGGAGCATCCTTGAGTGTTGCTATGCATGGTACAGCCAAGTAGCAATGTTGCAACTAGACCTGGAAAAGGCTTTTGACCGTGTCATGCATGATGTACTTTTTTCAATATTGAAACATGTAAATGTAGGAGACGTTATTTTAGAAGGGGTGAAGATGTCGTATAGGAATTGTTTTGCTAGCATCGTAATTAACAAGGAAGTCACTGCAAACTTTCAAATTGCAAGGAGTGCCCGTCAGGGTTGCCCAATTTCCCCCTTGTTATTTGCTATCTACTTGGAGCCCTTTTGTTTGAGCATAATCAATAGCGACAAGATACACGGTTTTAGGCTAATGACGGCTGAGGTCAAAGTACTGTCCTACGCAGATGACATCGCTGTTTTTTGTAAAGACAGAGGCAGCATTAGTGAAGCAGTCAGTGTAGCAGACAAGTACTGCAAGTGGTCAGGCAGTGCCTTAAACTGGGATAAGAGTGCAGGTTTTTGGCATGGTACCTGGGACGAAAAGCCTGAATTTTTCGAAAAGGTTAAGTGGAGCTCCGTGCCGACGAAGTACCTCGGTGTGCCACTGCAGAAATATAATGATCCCAGTGAATACTGGAACGACGAGACAGAAAAATTAAGGGAGAAAGCGAACAAGTGGGGAGGAAAAAACCTATCAATATTCGCGAGGTCAACAGTTTGCAACTTATTCTTAGCAGCAAAAATTTGGTATGTACTTCAGGTGCTGTGCATGAACCGCTCAAACGTACAGAAGATACACAGAGTTTTTGCCACTTTTGTTTGGGCCTCCAAGTGGGAACGCACGAGCCGTACAAATCTTTTCCGGTCAGTGAAAGCGGGTGGATTGGGATTAGCCCACTTATTTCTAAGGCAGATTGTTTCCAGGTTTATGTTTCTGCGAGATCAGAGCCATCCTTTCTTACGTACCATGCTACAAGTTAGATTATGTTGTTATCTACCCGAATTTGTTGCATCCACTTGTTGTGCTGGGCGTAGCGGCATCCATGGTTATCTCAACGAGGCTGTTTCGGAATTTAACATACTAAAAGTACGTTTTTCTTTGCAGTACCTTGGTGTGGTGACAAAAACACAATTATATAAAGACTTTATCGATGTAATGCTGCCTGTGCCGATGTATCGTGCGATGTATGAAAAAGGCCACGGAAAAGACGTTCTTAAAAGGGTTAAAAGAATGGTGGTACGCCCATCAGCAAAGACCTTTTTTTTCAGCTACACACTGGTACACTTCCCGTAAAACCATGGCTGCAGGAAAGGGGCTTATTTGTTCCGTGGTCTGTTAATTGTCTCCTATGCCGCAAACCAGAGAGTGTCGATCACATTTTTTTGGACTGTTTGGATGCTACGTTTCATTGGGACATCCTTACAATGAACTTTAAAAAAAGACTTACCTTTGACACCCCATGGAATCCGTTTCCTACCGGTTCACAGTGACAGTGAAATACCGTATGACATGTTTATGCTGTTAAGTATGCACGCTATTTGGAAATCATGCATGGCATTTCGACATGTTGACGCGAATGCCCGTTCTGTCAGAGAATACTTCATTGAAAGTATAGCTTACATAAGAGATGCATACAATGCACGAGAAGAACAGCCGGAATGGCTCCCTGTACTGAATGAACTTGTAGCACTAAAGCGCTTTTAAACAATTTAAGCCAAACAAAGTGTGATTGGCGGTTTTAATGCATTGTTAAATATTTCTTGTCAAACTACACCTGTTTTTTTTTGTGTGTGTACACGATGTACCTCGTTCTGAATAAAGAAAAAAAAAGCAGAGCGGCGCAGTGGAAGCGTGCTGGGCCCATAACCCAGACGTCCGTGGATCGAAACCACGCTCTGCTACAAGTTTTACGTACTTTCTTATACTCCTCAACACATTTATGACGCACATTATCGCGCGAAACGAGAGTGCAGCAGAGTGGCGCAGTGGAAGCGTGCTGGGCCCATAACCCAGAGGTCCGTGGATCGAAACCACGCTCTGCTACAAGTTTTACGTACCTTCTTTTATACTCCTCAACACATTTATGACGCACATTATCGCGCGAAACGAGAGTGCAGCAGAGTGGCGCAGTGGAACCGTGCTGGGCCCATAACCCAGAGGTCCGTGGATCGAAACCACGCTCTACTACAAGTTTTACGTACCTTCTTTTATACTCCTCAACACATTTATGACGCACATTATCGCGCGAAACGAGAGTGCAGCAGAGCGGCGCAGTGGAAGCGTGCTGGGCCCATAACCCAGCGGTCCGTGGATCGAAACCACGCTCTGCTACAAGTTTTACGTTCCTTCTTTTATACTCCTCAACACAATTATGGCGCACATTATCGCGCGAAACGAGAGTGCAGCAGAGTGGCGCAGTGGAAGCGTGCTGGGCCCATACCCCAGAGGTCCGTGGATCGAAACCACGCTCTGCTACAAGTTTTACGTACCTTCTTTTATACTCCTCAACACATTTATGACGCACATTTTCCCGCGAAACGAGAGTGCAGCAGAGTGGCGCAGTGGAAGCGTGCTGGGCCCATAACCCAGAGGTCCGTGGATCGAAACCACGCTCTGCTACAAATTTTACGTACTTTCTTTTATACTCCTCAACACATTTATGACGCACATTTTCCCGCGAAGCGAGAGTGCAGCAGAGTGGCGCAGTGGAAGCGTGCTGGGCCCATAACCCAGAGGTCCGTGGATCGAAACCACGCTCTGCTACAAGTTTTACGTACCTTCTTTTATACTCCTCAACACATTTATGACGCACATTATCGCGCGAAACGAGAGTGCAGCAGAGTGGCGCAGTGGAACCGTGCTGGGCCCATAACCCAGAGGTCCGTGGATCGAAACCACGCTCTACTACAAGTTTTACGTACCTTCTTTTATACTCCTCAACACATTTATGACGCACATTATCGCGCGAAACGAGAGTGCAGCAGAGCGGCGCAGTGGAAGCGTGCTGGGCCCATAACCCAGCGGTCCGTGGATCGAAACCACGCTCTGCTACAAGTTTTACGTTCCTTCTTTTATACTCCTCAACACAATTATGGCGCACATTATCGCGCGAAACGAGAGTGCAGCAGAGTGGCGCAGTGGAAGCGTGCTGGGCCCATACCCCAGAGGTCCGTGGATCGAAACCACGCTCTGCTACAAGTTTTACGTACCTTCTTTTATACTCCTCAACACATTTATGACGCACATTTTCCCGCGAAACGAGAGTGCAGCAGAGTGGCGCAGTGGAAGCGTGCTGGGCCCATAACCCAGAGGTCCGTGGATCGAAACCACGCTCTGCTACAAATTTTACGTACTTTCTTTTATACTCCTCAACACATTTATGACGCACATTTTCCCGCGAAGCGAGAGTGCAGCAGAGTGGCGCAGTGGAAGCGTGCTGGGCCCATAACCCAGAGGTCCGTGGATCGAAACCACGCTCTGCTACAAATTTTACGTACTTTCTTTTATACTCCTCAACACATTTATGACGCACATTTTCCCGCGAAGCGAGAGTGCAGCAGAGTGGCGCAGTGGAAGCGTGCTGGGCCCATAACCCAGAGGTCCGTGGATCGAAACCACGCTCTGCTACAAATTTTACGTACTTTCTTTTATACTCCTCAACACATTTATGACGCACATTTTCCCGCGAAACGAGAGTGCAGCAGAGTGGCCAGTGGAAGCGTGCTGGGCCCATAACCCAGAGGTCCGTGGATCGAAACCACGCTCTGCTACAAATTTTACGTACTTTCTTTTATACTCCTCAACACATTTATGACGCACATTTTCCCGCGAAGCGAGAGTGCAGCAGAGTGGCGCCGTGGAAGCGTGCTGGGCCCATAACCCAGAGGTCCGTGGATCGAAACCACGCTCTGCTACAAATTTTACGTACTTTCTTTTATACTCCTCAACACATTTATGACGCACATTTTCCCGCGAAGCGAGAGTGCAGCAGAGTGGCGCAGTGGAAGCGTGCTGGTCCCATAACCCAGAGGTCCGTGGATCGAAACCACGCTCTGCTACAAATTTTACGTACTTCCTTTTATACTCCTCAACACATTTATGACGCACATTTTCCCGCGAAGCGAGAGTGCAGCAGAGTGGCGCAGTGGAAGCGTGCTGGGCCCATAACCCAGAGGTCCGTGGATCGAAACCACGCTCTGCTACAAATTTTACGTACTTTCTTTTATGCTCCTCAACACATTTATGACGCACATTTTCCCGCGAAGCGAGAGTGCAGCAGAGTGGCGCAGTGGAAGCGTGCTGGGCCCATAACCCAGAGGTCCGTGGATCGAAACCACGCTCTGCTACAAATTTTACATACTTTCTTTTATACTCCTCAACACATTTATGACGCACATTTTCCCGCGAAGCGAGAGTGCAGCAGAGTGGCGCAGTGGAAGCGTGCTGGTCCCATAACCCAGAGGTCCGTGGATCGAAACCACGCTCTGCTACAAATTTTACGTACTTCCTTTTATACTCCTCAACACATTTATGACGCACATTTTCCCGCGAAGCGAGAGTGCAGCAGAGTGGCGCAGTGGAAGCGTGCTGGGCCCATAACCCAGAGGTCCGTGGATCGAAACCACGCTCTGCTACAAATTTTACGTACTTTCTTTTATGCTCCTCAACACATTTATGACGCACATTTTCCCGCGAAGCGAGAGTGCAGCAGAGTGGCGCAGTATTCCACTTCCGGCCACGCTAGCGTACGGACGCGGAATGAAGGGCTCCGACGGAGCGGTATCAGCGGCCCCAGCGGGCCGCGGTAACAGGCCTTTTGATGCTGTTGAAGATTATCAGGTTATCCTGCCGAACCTGCCAACAGGAAAAATTGTGCTGAACACTGTTTTTATGCACGCAGACGTAAGTGCAAGGCCATATCGAGTCGAGGATTTCAGGGACACGTTGATTCATCTTGGGATGCTTGCCGACGTTGTCACGCTGGGGGCGTATCAGATGAATCACGTCTGGGCTATCACCTTGAAAGATGCCACCGCTACGGAGAAGCTGCTCGCCGCAAAGGACGTCAAGGTGAAAGACCGCAAGTGCCTTATTATTGACCCTAATGACCGTGGCGTTCGCTTCAAGATTCACTGGCTGCTTCATGGTGTGTCGGACGAAGACGTGCGAACCGCACTCTTGCCGTACGGGAAGGTCAGTGAAGTTTCTAGAGAACGTTGGCGTGCTCAAGGCGTCGCAGACAAGGGCTCAACGACTCGAATGGTGACCTTGAAGTTGGGTCCTGGAGTCAAGATTGATGACCTTCCGCACCAAATCAAGGTGGCCGGTGAGCTTGCACTGATTGTTGTACCAGGCAGAGCCCCACTTTGCCTTCGTTGTAAAGCTAGTGGACACATCCGTAGGGAGTGCCAGGTGCCACGTTGCACTATTTGCCATCGCTATGGCCATGAGGCAACCCAATGTGCGAAAAGTTACGCAAGCGCCGCCGGTTCCCTGAGAGGCGTGGATACTTCAGAGCACCTTATGGACGAAGCGGATGCAGAAGAAACAGCGGCAGAAGTGGGACGCGAAGCCCCACCCACCGTTAAACCTTCCGAGTCGACCTCAGTAGAAGCGGCGGAGAAGAGCAAGGCATCTACCGAGCAGTGGCCACCGCTGACGGAGGCTGCTGATGCGAAGGTCCGCAAAAATAACGACCTCTGCGCTACACCGGCTGACAACGACGGGGACAAGCCCGCGGACATGGACATTTCGGAGGCTTCGACTTCCAGTCCGTCAGCCAAGCGGGCTCATGAGGACACTGGCGAGGCAACAACGAACGACGATGGTGAAGGACAACCCCCGAGCAAGACGCCCCCCATTCGACGGCCCACTTATCGACCTCGACCGAATCTGTCCACCAGCAAAACGGTGGCGGCAACTCCGCCACCTGCGCCGACGTAATGCTAACGGCGCCATGGCTCAACGGCCTGGCATGCCCTTTCTTCCTGAGGTAAGCACCAAGTTCCCAGCCTCTCTTTGATATCGCAATGATCATCCTTGCTAAATCACTACGCATCGCTACGCTTAACGTACGAGGCCTTGCGTCAAAAAGAAAGCAGAGTCAGGTGTACCGTTTGGTGACCGAGAATGACCTCGACGTTGTAGCGATACAAGAGACTAAAGTAGATGGTGAAGCAGAGACTGGGAACATGGTGCGGCGTTTCACGTCGGTCTATGATACCGTGGTTAGTCATGCTGTAGGAACATCGGCGGGCTGTTGCCTACTGCTGCGCCGTAGCTTGTGCCTATCGAGACGGGTAATAATTTGTTGTGACGAGCGTTTGATTGTCTATGATTTCCTTCTTGAGAATAAGGAGTGGCGTATTATTTGCGTGTATGCACCCAATAATGTAGAAGAAAGACGCTCCTTTTTTGAGCATGTTCGCCAATTCTGCGAATGCCAGAAGCTAGTCATTATTATCGGCGACTTCAACTGCGTACTATCTGCAGCAGATAAAACGAGCAGGAGGAACTTTAATGATGCAAGCACCAAAGCTCTTCGAGAAATAGTGAGTGATTTCTGCATTGAAGATGTAGGAAAATGTTTAGAAGGTGCACGTGCTGTACAATTAACTCATTACCAAGGATCGAGCCATGCCCGACTAGACAGAGCGTACGTGTCTCTGGATATTTTACCATTTTGTCAGCAGTACCATGTTATGCCGGTCTGTTTCAGTGATCATTGCCTGGTTAAATTTACTATTGCTAATCGGGCGGAAACGCGAAATAAATTTCAATGGGAGTTATGGAAATTGAATAGCAAGCTGCTGAAAGACGAGGTCTTTGTGAAAGAAGCAATTGCAATACTTAAGACACTGAGTGTGGAAAGTAAATTGATCATGGGGGAAAGGTGGGAATTCTTTAAAAATCAGATTAAAATGAAAGCACTGGAACGATCCAGCGCCGTCGCTAGAGAGGCAAGAGCTCAGGAAAACAGACTGCGTTCGAACCTTCAGATGTTTATCAATCAAGAAACACGCAGGCCTGGCGAATTCATCGAGGACATCAAGACTATAAAACGCAAGCTAGAATTTATCGACATCGAGCGATACCGCGGTGCTTTAGTTCGAGCAAGAGCTGAGAGGCTGATAAGCGGGGAAACGCCGACGAAAAGAGCGTTGGGTGCGGAAAAGTGGCATGCGCAAAAGAAACAAATAGTAGAAATTGAACGCGAAGGCGTAATCACTAAAGAAACAAACGAAATAGTTAAAACTTTTTCGGAGTACTATAGTGCATTGTTCGCTAGAAGCGTGGTTGACATCGAACTTTTCAAAAGCGAGTTCCTTGCCTTGATAGCACGGCTAGACAACGAAACGAAAGAACTCTTGGAGCAGCCTATCACTGTTGGCGAGGTGAACTGTGCGATAGAGAGCATGACTTGTGGAAAGTCGCCGGGCCCGGATGGCCTTGGTGCTTCGTTTTATAAAGCTTTCAAGAACGCCCTGTCGCCAATTCTGACCAATATTTACAATGAAGCTTACGAAACAAAGTCTCTACCCCCGTCCTTCACTACAGCGCACACGATACTAGTACCTAAAACTGACGATCCCGTAAAATTACGTAACGTAGCTGCTTACCGGCCTATCAGCTTAACTAATAGTGATTATAAAATTTTCATGAAAGTTTTAGCTCAAAGACTGCAAACTGTAATAACAGAGATAGTAGGGCCACACCAGACGTGTGGCATCAAAGGTCGTTCGATTAAAACGAATACAAGCATCGCCCGTTCTATCCTGGAATGCTGTGATGTGACAGGTGCTGGAGTCGCCATGCTACAGATAGACTTCGAAAAAGCTTTTGATAGGGTTCCCCATGACGTTCTGTTGTGCGTGCTAGACCATGTCAATGTAGGCCATGTTATTAGAGATGGAGTCGCAATGGCGTACAGGTCGTGCACTACGCAGTTAATAGTGAATAAAGTGGTCAGTGAGCGTATACCAGTGCGACGATCTCTGCGTCAAGGGTGCCCTCTTTCAGCATTGCTTTTTGGTCTGTATGTTGAATCTTTTTGCCAGTGCATTATAAAGAACGAACAGATACGCGGTTTTAAATTACAACACGTAGAGGTGCGTTTGTTGGCCTACGCCGATGATATTGCCACATTTTGTACAGACTACGACAGCATTCTGCATGTTGCTAAAATGGTCAAGTCATTTTGTATTGCAAGTGGAAGTGCCGTGAACTGGGGGAAGTGTCTCGGGTTCTGGCACGGTCAATGGCCGTCTACCCCAGACACGTTCGCCAACTTAAGGTTTGTTACCACTCCCGTTAAGTATTTGGGTGTGCCGCTGAGCAATTATATTGACAGTGAACCACATTGGCATGATGAGATCGATAAACTACGAGAAAAAGCCAATAACTGGAACGGATGGAACCTGTCAGTCTTCGCTAAAGCTACAGTATGTAACTTATTCTTCATAAGTAAACTGTGGTATGTCATGCAAGTGATTCATTGTTCGAGAATGAATGTCCAAAAGCTCCACCGCATATTCGCAGTGTTTATTTGGGGCTCCACGTGGGAACGAGCTAGCAGAACAAATCTGTTTATGCGAGTCCGTAATGGTGGGATTGGTTTAAGCCATTTGTACTTACGCCAAGTAGTCAATCGTTTTATTTTCTTAAGGGATGTGGAACACCCCTTCCTGCGGACAATGTGCCAGCTACGATTAAGCCAGGCCTTACCTGACTTCGTTGTTTCGACAGAACACATGCACGGAAGCATTCGCGGTTTCCTCAAAGAAGTAGTTATGTCTGCGCGCTTTTTGTTTACTCGTTTTTCGTTGAGCTATTTAAGTGATGTAAGCAGGAAAAAGTTATACAGAGACCTGCGTGATATGGTGCTGCCTATGCCACTATACAGAACTCAGTACAGTACAACAAAGGGAAAAGATGTTCTCAAGCGTGTAAAAAGAATGCCTGTGACAGCAGGTGTGAAAACTTTCTTCTTTCGCTTACACACTGGCACGCTGACAGTGAAGACATGGATGGCCGAAAGGGGATTTTTCCTACCCTGGGGCGTACAGTGTGAAATATGTAAAAGAGATGAAACAATTGATCACGTGTTTTTAGAATGTTGGGATGCAGTGTTTCTGTGGGATATACTGCAGAGAACACTTAAGAAAGATTTTCCCCTGCACCCCCAAGGAATCAGGTTTTTGGCCATAGACAGTGTTGGTGGCGTACCCTATGACTTGATTATGCTCTTTGTACTGCACAGTGTCTGGAGATGTCGTGTGGCAGTGCGAAATGTGGATGTTGGAGCAAGATCGGCAAGTGAATACTTTAAGGATAGCCTTCACAGATTTGTGGAAGAGCAGAAGTCTCAACCCAACGTACCGGAATGGTTGCCGAAAGTAGAATTGTTGTTGATTCAGCGCTATTTTTAGTACCACGTTCTCTAAGACCAGAGAACGTTTTTAACTATTCACCCTTTGTTATATTATTGTATTGTTAACCAATCTGTATGTACTGAAACTGGAAATAAAAAAAAAAAAAAAAAAAAAGCAGAGTGGCGCAGTGGAAGCGTGCTGGGCCCATAACCCAGAGGTCCGTGGATCGAAACCACGCTCTGCTACAAATTTTACATACTTTCTTTTATACTCCTCAACACATTTATGACGCACATTTTCCCGCGAAGCGAGAGTGCAGCAGAGTGGCGCAGTGGAAGCGTGCTGGGCCCATAACCCAGAGGTCCGTGGATCGAAACCACGCTCTGCTACAAATTTTACGTACTTTCTTTTATACTCCTCAACACATTTATGACGCACATTTTCCCGCGAAGCGAGAGTGCAGCAGAGTGGCGCAGTGGAAGCGTGCTGGGCCCATAACCCAGAGGTCCGTGGATCGAAACCACGCTCTGCTACAAATTTTACGTACTTTCTTTTATACTCCTCAACACATTTATGACGCACATTTTCCCGCGAAACGAGAGTGCAGCAGAGTGGCCAGTGGAAGCGTGCTGGGCCCATAACCCAGAGGTCCGTGGATCGAAACCACGCTCTGCTACAAATTTTACGTACTTTCTTTTATACTCCTCAACACATTTATGACGCACATTTTCCCGCGAAGCGAGAGTGCAGCAGAGTGGCGCAGTGGAAGCGTGCTGGGCCCATAACCCAGAGGTTCGTGGATCGAAACCACGCTCTGCTACAAATTTTACGTACTTTCTTTTATACTCCTCAACACATTTATGACGCACATTTTCCCGCGAAGCGAGAGTGCAGCAGAGTGGCGCAGTGGAAGCGTGCTGGGCCCATAACCCAGAGGTCCGTGGATCGAAAACCACGCTCTGCTACAAATTTTACGTACTTTCTTTTATACTCCTCAACACATTTATGACGCACATTTTCCCGCGAAGCGAGAGTGCAGCAGAGTGGCGCAGTGGAAGCGTGCTGGGCCCATAACCCAGAGGTCCGTGGATCGAAACCACGCTCTGCTACAAATTTTACATACTTTCTTTTATACTCCTCAACACATTTATGACGCACATTTTCCCGCGAAACGAGAGTGCAGCAGAGTGGCCAGTGGAAGCGTGCTGGGCCCATAACCCAGAGGTCCGTGGATCGAAACCACGCTCTGCTACAAATTTTACGTACTTTCTTTTATACTCCTCAACACATTTATGACGCACATTTTCCCGCGAAGCGAGAGTGCAGCAGAGTGGCGCAGTGGAAGCGTGCTGGGCCCATAACCCAGAGGTTCGTGGATCGAAACCACGCTCTGCTACAAATTTTACGTACTTTCTTTTATACTCCTCAACACATTTATGACGCACATTTTCCCGCGAAGCGAGAGTGCAGCAGAGTGGCGCAGTGGAAGCGTGCTGGGCCCATAACCCAGAGGTCCGTGGATCGAAACCACGCTCTGCTACAAATTTTACGTACTTCCTTTTATACTCCTCAACACATTTATGACGCACATTTTCCCGCCAAGCGAGAGTGCAGCAGAGTGGCGCAGTGGAAGCGTGCTGGGCCCATAACCCAGAGGTCCGTGGATCGAAACCACGCTCTGCTACAAATTTTACGTACTTTCTTTTATGCTCGTCAACACATTTATGACGCACATTTTCCCGCGAAGCGAGAGTGCAGCAGAGTGGCGCAGTGGAAGCGTGCTGGGCCCATAACCCAGAGGTCCGTGGATCGAAACCACGCTCTGCTACAAATTTTACATACTTTCTTTTATACTCCTCAACACATTTATGACGCACATTTTCCCGCGAAGCGAGAGTGCAGCAGAGTGCCGCAGTGATTCTACTTCCGGACGCGCCAGCGAACGGTCACAGCATGAACGGCTCCGATGGAGCGGCGATAGCGGCCCGTGCCGGCCGCGGTAACAGGATGGCTGACGAAGATAACGCTTACGAGATTGTGCTGCCTAATCTGCCCACTGGCCGTGTTGTTAACAACACGTTGTTTTTGCACGGAGACGTGCGTGAGCGGCCCTACAAGGTCGAGGACTTCAGAGATGCCCTCGCTACGGCTGGTGTGCTCCCTGACGTCGTGGCGTTAGGGGCGTTCCAAATCAACCACGTGTGGGCGGTGACCCTGAACACCGGCGATGCCACGAAAAAACTGGCAGCGCTTAAGGAACTGAAGGTGAAAGGCCGACGGTGCATAGTGATCGACCCTGAGGACCAGCAGGTGAAACTACGTCTGCACTGGATGCTTCACGGCGTCCAAGACGAAGACATCCGGACGGCATTCGCAGTCTTCGGCAACGTCACCGAGGTGACGCGTGAGCGGTGGCGCGTCCAAGGAATGAAAGAAAAGGGGTCAACAACTAGAACCGTCCTGCTCAAGCTGAAGCCGGGACTCAAGGTGGACGACCTCCCCCATCAGGTCCGAGTCGCCGGAGAGTTGGCCGTCGTGGTTGTGCCTGGGCGGGCAATGCAGTGCCTGCGCTGCCATGGCACAGGTCACGTTCGCCGAGACTGCAGGGTGCCCCGGTGTTCGAAGTGCCGGCGTTATGGACACGCGGACGCGGACTGTGTCCGTACGTACGCGTCGGCGACCGGACTTCCAAGGGCGGACGCCAACGAAGAACTGATGGACGTTGCCGAGGCTGAGGAGGCAGCCCGGGGAATCGACGAGGCGAAAAAGCAGGCGGGACCACCGGACACGTCGGCGCCTCCCGGTGCTGACGCCCCGAAAGCGGATGCTGCGGCGGACCAACCGGCAGCAGGCGACTCCTCTGGGTCGAAGGCCAAGCAGCCGGAAACGAAAGCTCTCTCAGAGGCTACAAGTGGCGACGCTCGCAAGGGCGCCACAGCAACGCTTCAAAGATCAGCGGGCGATTCGACTGGGTCATCCGAGGCGACAGTAAAGACCACGACGAGCCCAGCACCACCCAAGGGCGGCGAGCTTAAAGGTGCCAACGAGTTGTCATCCGAGAAGAGCGGCGTCCCCATACCGACCAGTGCCACCGCGGCCTCGAAGCGGCCCCACCCCCAGGCGAGCAACGACGGTGCCGAAGCAACAGCGCCTGGAGTCGACGAACCCCCTGCAAAGACTGCTCAGGGACGGCGGCCGTCTCTTCGGCCGCGCCCGAACGTTACGGCCGATAAGCGTGCCGGCAGCGTGGAGCCCGTAGGGCAAGTCCCGATAGTGCCGCCGGACGGCACCGCCGGCAATGGCGCCGTCTAGCCCCGTGCTGGACGCGACAGGTAGGCACAATGCTGCTGGTCTCTTTTCTTTTTGTTCAAAATGGCGTCTGTCTCCCCGTTAACTGTCGCCACTATAAACGTTAGAGGATTGGCAGGGAAGGGAAAGCAGAGCCAGCTTTACCGACTTCTAACGGAACACGACATTGACGTCCTGGCAGTTCAGGAGACGAAAGTTGACGGTGAAGAAGAGACCGGCAGCATGGTGCAGCGTTTCGCGTCTAGATTTTATGTTGTCGTTAGTCACGCAGTGGGCACATCGGCTGGCTGCATACTTTTTGTGAAGAAGTTGCCTGGGCTTCAGGTGAATGCTCATTTTTCGTGTGCGGCTGGCCGGTGTGCTTCTCTTGACTTTTCACTGAACAACGTCGATTGGCGTTTTGTGTGTATATACGCGCCCAACAAGGTCGAGGAAAGGGCGCTCTTCTTTCTCGGATTAGAAGAACGACTCGCGGATGGCAGGAATTTAATAGTGCTCGGTGACTTCAACTGTGTACTCAGCGCGCAAGACAAAACGAGCGCTCGTACTTTTAGAGATAAAAGCACCGATATCCTGACACGCATTGTGGGAAAGTGGAACCTAGAGGATGTTGCAGAAAGTCTCCAAAGTACGAGTGCAATAAAGTACACTCGCTTTGAAGGCCCTAGTCACGCAAGACTTGATCGTATTTATGTTTCGGTCGACATCCTTCCGTAATGTAGGAGTTACGAAGTCGTTCCTATTTCATTTTCCGATCATTGCTTAGTCCAGTGCTCTATTGGTAGGTCAAGGGGAAATAACTCATTCTCCTGGGAACTATGGAAATTTAATAGTAAACTTCTGCAGGATGAAGAATTTAATTTATCTGTAATGGACGAAATCAGCAAATTAGACCCCGGAAAAAAACATGTATATTTGGCAGCAATGGGAATTATGCAAGGAATCTTTAAAATTAAAAGCAATCGAAAGGGCTACATGTATTCGGCATGCCGAGAAAAAGAAGGAGGCTGAGTTGAAAGCGCTCCTTGATAAGTTACTAAAGCAGGAGTGCCGAGCCCCCGGAAAATGGATCGAAGACATAAGAAAAGTTAAACAGACAATAGAGCAACTAGACGAACAGCGTTATCGGGGCGCGCTTGTGAGGGCAAGGGCCGAGGATACAGCTGCCGGTGAAATGCCAGCGAAACGTGCGTTGTGCATGGAAAAAGCACGAGCCGAGAAAAACCACATTATCGAAATAGAATGGCGTGGTACCGTATCGACTGATACAGACGGCATCAAAAGAGCTTTTTTTTGAGTATTATCAGGCGCTATTCGGATTGTATAATGTAGACATTGAAAAATTCAAGAACGAGTTTCTACCAGTTTTATCCCGCCTGGACGAGGAAAGAAAAGAAAGTTTGCAACGGGCAATAACTGTTGCTGAAGTTGAAGAGCAATAGAGAAGCTAAACCCTAGAAAATCGCCCGGGCCAGACGGATTCACCGCTGCCTTTTATAAACAGTTTAAGAACGAAATAAGCCCTATCCTCGCAGTCATCTTCAATGAGGCGTACAAATTAAACACACTGCCGCCGTCATACAGGTCATCGTATACAGTACTTATACCAAAGACTGACGACACAGATAAGTTAAGATCTGTTTCTGGGTATAGGCCAATAGCTCTTTCTAGAGTTAAGTATAAGATATACATGAAGGTTCTAGCTCGAAGGCTTCAGACTGTGATTAAAGACATCGTCGGGCCTCATCAGACTTGTGGGATCAAAGGACGGTCTATTGTTGTAAACATCCACAAAGCACGCAGCATACTCGAATGGTGTGATTATTTAGATGAACGAGCTGCCATCCTTCAGATTGACCTCGAAAAGGCCTTTGATTGTGTAGATCATAGAATTTTGTTTTCTGTCTTAAATCATGTCAATCTCGGTTCTGTTATCTGCGAGGGAGTGGCCCTGGCGTACCGAAACTGCACTACGAAGTTGATCGTGAATAAGAGTCTGGGGGCCCCCATTAACGTGCAGCGTTCGGTACGTCAGGGTTGCCCCCTAAGCCCTCTGTTGTTTTGCATGTACATTGAAACTCTGTGTAGGAAAATTATTAATAACAATAACATCCTTGGTTTTAAGTTACAAGCAGCAGAAGTGAAGCTGCTAGCCTATGCAGACGACGTAGCGACTTTCACGCGAGATCAGCGTAGTATAGCAGAGGGTGTCGAAATTGTTCGGAATTTCAGCCAAGCTACGGGTAGTGGCGTCAACTGGTCAAAGTGCCTTGGGCTCTGGCACGGATCGTGGCCAGCGAAACCAGACCACTTCGCTAACGTGCCTTGGGTGACGACCCCGAGCAAGTACTTGGGCGTCCCGCTCGACTGTTACCGCGACAGCGATCAATATTGGAAAGCGCAGGCCAAGGATACGCGGGAAAAAGCGGAGAAGTGGAAAGGATGCCGCCTTATCGATCTTTGCCAGAGCCACCACTTGCAATCTTTTTTTTATTAGCAAGCTCTGGTACGTAATGCAGGTACTGCATTGTTCACGTACAAATGTGCCAGAAGTTCCATAGAATATTCGCTGTATTTGTCTGGGCTTCTGAGTGGGAACGCTGCAGTCGTACCAACTTGTTTCGTCGGGTAAAGGATGGAGGGACTGGGACTGGGTCACCTGTTCTTACGGCAGATTGTAAGCCGGTTTTTGTTTTTTAGAGATAGTACCGACCCGTTCCTCCGCACTTATGTCAATTACGGCTAAGCAGACTGCTCCCCGAGTATGTCGTGTCAACGGAAGAGTGTGCTGGAGGAATCGGTGCTTACTTTAAAGAAATAGTGACCAGTGTAAAATTTCTTAGCCGTACGTTTTTCAGCAGAGTATCTTTTAAATGTGAAGAGAAAAGAGCTTTATTTTGCTTTGTATGAGATGGTATTCCAGTGCCTTTGTACAGATCCTTGTACAGTGGAGGCCCAGGTAGAAACGTTTTAAAAAGAGTTAAAAAAAATGCAGGTGCAGCCTGGAACAAAAACCTTTTTCTTTAAACTACATTCAGCCACGTTGCCAGTTAAAGCTTTTTTGGAAAAGAAGGGTTGCTTTTTAAAGTGGGGCACTCATTGCTTAATTTGTAAATGTCCAGAAACAATTGATCATGTTTTTTTACATTGTTGGGAAGGGGTTTATTTTTGGGATGTCTTGCAGAGATCTGTCAAAAAAGAATTTCCTCTGGACCCGTATGGAATCCGGTTTTTGAGCGTAGAAAATGAAGATGGCGTTCCTTTCGACGCAATTATGCTCCTGGGCCTCCACTCCTTGTGGAGATCACGTATGGCAGGCTACCACTTTGATAAGGATGCGCGGCCTGCGCGAGCATATTTCAGGGAAAGTATGCATTGGTTTTTGGGAACACACAAGGCGTCACCGGAACCACCCGAGTGGCTCTCAAGAGTAGAGCCGCTCGTGACCTTACGCGAATTTTAATCTGACGATACCAGCATGATGCTGGTTGACTGCAGAGTCACCACATGTACAGTGTACTTTGGGTGATTTTATAGCAACTGGTGTTAGTGCCCTTTTTTTTGTACCAAAGCCAGGTAATAAAGAAAAAAAAAGCAGAGTGGCGCAGTGGAAGCGTGCTTGGGCCCATAACCCAGAGGTCCGTGGATCGAAACCACGCTCTGCTACAACTTTTACGTATTTTCTTTTATACTCCTCTACACATTTATATGACGCACATTATTCCGCGAAACGAGAGTGCAGCAGAGTGGCGCAGTGGAAGCGTGCTGGGCCCATAATCCAGAGGTCCGTGGATCGAAACCACACTCTGCTACAACTTTTACGTATTTTATTTATACTCCTCGACACATTTATATGACGCACAGTATTGCGCGAAACGAGAGTGCAGCAGAGTGGCGCAGTGGAAGCGTGCTGGGCCCATAACCCAGAGGTCCGTGGATCGAAACCACGCTCTGCTACAACTTTTACGTATTTTCTTTTATACTCCTCTACGCATTTATATGACGCACATTATTGCGCGAAACGAGAGTGCAGCAGAGTGGCGCAGTGGAAGCGTGCTGGGCCCATAACCCAGAGGTCCGTGGATCGAAACCACGCTCTGCTACAACTTTTACGTATTTTCTTTTATACTCCTCTACACATTTATATGACGCACATTATTGCGCGAAACGAGAGTGCAGCAGAGTGGCGCAGTGATTCCACTTCCGGTCACCGTAGTGTACGGACGTGGGCGGAATGAGCTCCGACGATATCGGAGCGGCATCAGCGGCCCAGCAGGGACGCGGTACCAGGAACATGGACGAATCGTCACAGGAATATCAGATTATTTTGCCCCGGCTGCCATCAGGTGATGCAACGCTGCATACTGTTTTTTTGCACGCCGATATCAGGGCGCAGCCGTACCGCGTCGAGGATTTCAGGGACGCACTTATTCGTTTGGCTTTGCTCCCCGAGGTGGCTGCCTTGGGGGCGTACCAAATGAATCATGTTTGGGCCATCACATTCAAGAGCGCTGAGGGCAAGAAGAAAATGCTTGCTGCTGGTGACATAGCGGTGAAGAACCAGCGCTGTATCGCTATAGACCCAAGCCACCAGGATACGAGACTGAAGATTCATTGGCTACTGTATAACGTTCCTGATGACGACGTGCGAGCAGCGTTGGCACCTTATGGCAAGGTGAATGAAATAGTGCGAGAACGCTGGCGCGTGTATGGCTGCACAGACAAAGGTTCATCGACGCGTGCGGTGAGCCTCAAACTCAAACCAGGCCTCACGGTAGACGACCTCCCACATCACTTACGGATTGCAGGAGACCTCACGCTCGTTGCCGTAGCGGGAAGAGCACCGCTATGCCTGCGTTGCCGAGGCACAGGCCATATTAGGAGGGAGTGCCGGGCCCCGCGGTGCGCAGTGTGTCGGCGTTTTGGGCATGACGAGAGCGGGTGTTCGAGGACATACGCAAGTGTGACCGGGCCCGTGGGGAGCGAAGAACTATCTGAGCACCACATGGACGAGGTCGAGGCAGAAGAGCTCACTGGAGGACGTCGGGAGGAATCAACACCCAGGTTAACGCCCCTTTCTTCACGCCCCCTGAGTGCTGCTTCAACTGGTAGCAAAGACAAAGGACCTGCGAATGAAGCCCAACCTACGAGGAGTACTCAAGGTGCAACGACGCCTGAAACGAAGGAAGAAATGCCAGAAAACATGGACACGTCTAGCACTAACAAGAGGACAAGGGAGGAGGCGGAAGGGAAGAAGGTGAATGTAATGAAAGCTTCCGAGGAACCGCCGGCTAAGGCGATTAATGTGCGCCGAAGACCGACACCTAACGTCCTAAGTGAACGTCGCATAGCCGAGACCCAGCCGCCGACCCAACTGCAACAGCAGCAAGAACAGGCTCAGCAACAGCAGACAGTTCATCAAGTACAGACACAGCAACAGCAACCACTGCCGAAGCAGCAGACTCTTCAACAGCGACAGACAAGTCATCATCAGCAGCAGCAGTTACAACAGCTGCAGATGCCTTCAACGGGGTCGCCTCCAAATCAACAGCCCCCGTAAGGCGGGGGTTAGGACCAATAGATACAAGTTATTGACCCGGCATCGTACCTCAACAAATGGAGCACATTAATGACGTGTGCCTTAAGTGCTGCGGTCCAAGATCAAGAAGGGAGCCGACGGATGGATACACGTTATAGATTTCAAAACAGGAGAATGTGCCTCAGATCAGGCTGGCCGACGTTTCGATAGGGGACCTATCTTTGTCAAAGGCGCCTTGTCATCCCTGGCGTGTTAGTTTTATGGGGTTAGTGATGACGTCATGTCCAGCGGCGGCGTGTCTGTTGCTGTTGGTAATTGATGCCTGGAAAGAGAGAAACTCGGAAGCAGAGGAGTAAAGCCCTTGCCACATTTCAAGACAGTTTGCAAA
Organism: Rhipicephalus sanguineus; assembly: GCF_013339695.2. Taxonomy (NCBI): domain Eukaryota; kingdom Metazoa; phylum Arthropoda; class Arachnida; order Ixodida; family Ixodidae; genus Rhipicephalus; species Rhipicephalus sanguineus. The sequence continues at coordinate 75,909,017 of NC_051181.1, forward strand.
CACGTTCGGGTCTGCCATGTCAGAGTTCAAGGTAGCTGCAAAGAAAGAAAAAAAAAAGAGAGAAAAAAAAAGGGGGGGGGCGGGTACAACCAAGCGAGAGGACGAGTGCAGCCATCACAAAGAGCTGCAGAAGGTGGTGAGGAAGGGAACTACAGGCGGGGAGAAAAAAAAAAAAAAAAAGGAGAAACCGGGCGGTTTACGTTTAAATGTCCGCCAAGGAGCTGCAGAAGGTGGTGGGGAAAGCAGCTACAGACGACAAAAAGGTACTCGGGCGGCGTACGTTTAAAATGCCGCCTGCCTACTTTAAGTGATATTGAAAGGGTTGCCTGAAAAGCAAGCTCCTGCTTAATGCGTGAAGTAATTGGCTGGCATATGCATCCAGTGTCGTCGGTGGCTTCCAAAAATTGGGCGCCCGTCAACTAAGAGGGTGAAGTAATTGGCTGGCATATGCATCCAGTGTCGTCGGCGGCTTCCAAAAATTGGGCGCCCGTCAACTAAGAGGGAAAAAAAAATGAAAGGAACGAGGGGTGGCCGGGGGGGAACAATCGGAATAAGACTCGTAGAACTTCCTGAGAAAGCGAGGGCTGTGACAATGCTGGCCAGAAGCGGCCTTTGGAGCGCGGAAAGGGGGAAGGAAACCGTGGCTCGGATTCACTAGAAAATGAAAATATCTTAAGAGAATAATATCTACACGTATGTGCACATTTTTACATGCAAGGTTAAGAGATATTAAAAAAGAATATTGATAGTGTATTATGGGAGCTGGTCGGGATTTTATTTTGCGAATAGGTTAAGGTTTTTGAAAGCTGAGCGTACTTCATGTCTCTTAATATTATAGGAATCATGCTATGGCTTTTAACGATTCCAAATTACCACGAGCTAGATTTATTCCTGATGGGTGTAGGGATTGAAATTTGTGGAATGATACGCGGCGCTTTGCTTTGAAGACCAAAAGAACGGGGGCCTGTGAGGCTACATGGAACCGTGGACCTGATGGTGATGAAAGAGAACCAGAGGTGAGGATCATGCGGCCGGGATGGCCAGTTATGACCTAATGGCTATTAACGTCGAGACACAATTAAGAGTTGCTACTCTCAACGTTAGGGGCCTTGCTGCTAGACGACGGCAGTATCAATTAAGTCGATTGATGCTTGAGCATGATCTCGATGTTGTTGCCATTCAGGAAACGAAAGTAGAAAGTCAGGATCAGACAGACCGCATGGTCTCTCCATTTAGAGCGCGGTACAATGTGTGTGTGTCTCATGCTGTTGGAATGTCTGCTGGTTGTGCACTACTACTGAGAAATTCCCTTGGTATTGAAGAAGAGACTGTAATTGTGTCTAGTACTGGGAGATTTATAGTATGTGATTTTACATATAATAAGAAAAACTGGCGTGTTGTCTGTGTGTACGCGCCCAACAAAGAGGGTGAACGTAGAGATTTTTTCGAGAGTCTGAAGTCTTTTGTTAGATGCGACAGGACTGTCATTATGCTTGGAGATTTTAATTGTGTTTGTAACCCTCAAGACAGAGTAAAAAAGACAACTGTAAAAGATCAAAGTGCAATGCTACTCAACACAATTGCACAAGAGTGTAATCTTGAAGATGTAGGTGTAGTACTATCTGCAGGGGAGCACTATACACACTTTCAGCACGAAAGCCATGCAAGGCTTGACAGAGCCTATGTGTCAATAGATTTAATACGAATATGTTCGAATTATGAAGTAAAAAGTGTATCCTTCAGTGACCATAGCTTAGTGATGTTCACTATAGGGCATAAACAAAAGAGGACGAGCTTTAACTGGGACGTATGGAAATTAAATGATAAAATTTTAAAAGACGAAGTGTTTGTAGAAGGTGTACAGGACAGCATTAATAAAATGTTAGCTGAGCCCCAAGTAAATGCAATCGAAGCCTGGGAGCGATTTAAGGAAATAACAAAGATGAGGGCCATTGAAAGATCGAGTCTGCTGTATAGAAGTGAAAAGGAAAAAGAAAAAGAATTGCAATGCCAGTTAGACTTTGCAATGAGTCTAGAAAGTAAAATACCTGGAAAGTACACAAAAGAAATAAGGCAGTTAAAGAATCAATTGGAGGCGATAGACATTGAAAAATACAGAGGGGCGATGATAAGAGCGCGTGCAGAAAAACTATTTCTTGGCGAAACGCCTACAAAGCGTGCTCTAGGAGACGAAAAGAGGTACGCCAAGCGCAACGAAATTAAAGCGATAACAACTAGTAGGGGAATTGAACGAGAAGGTGAAGCTATTGAGCGGGCATTCGTTGAATACTTTCATGGCTTGCTTGGCCAAGAAGTGAAAGCTGATAAAGGGTTTGAGACTGAGTTTCTGCGTTTGATACCAAAGCTTTCCGATAGCGAAAGAGAACAATTGGAAATGCCGATAAATATTTCCGAGATAGAAAAAGCTATCGACGAGTTGTCTGTTGGCAAAGCACCTGGACCCGATGGATTGGGAGCAGCAATGTATAAGACATTTAGAAGCGTAATATCTGTAGCCTTACATCGTGTATACACAGAGGCTTTAAGATTAAAGGAGCTTCCGTCTTCATTTCGAAAGACGCACGTAATAATAATACCGAAGACCGAAGACCCTATAAAGTTATTGTCCGTGAAGTCTTATCGACCGATCAGCTTAGCCAATGTAGATTATAAAGTGTTCATGAAGGTTCTCGCCAGTAGGTTGCAGAGGGTGATAAAATCATTAGTTGGACCACATCAAACTTGTGGAATAAAAGGACGTACAATAAACACCAATGTTCATGTCGCAAGGAGTGTGTTGGAGAGTTGTGATGTGTTCGAGAGCAGAGTGGCAATGATGCAATTAGATATGGAAAAAGCCTTCGATCGTGTAAACCATGACATTTTATTTTTGATACTAGAATATGTTAATGTAGGGTCTGTAATATTGGAAGGGGTAAAAATGGCTTATAGAAAGTGCTTTACGCGTATTGTGGTTAATGGGCATGTTACTGAAAGCTTTCAAGTGAGAAATGGCGTGCGGCAGGGTGATCCCATCTCAGCTTTATTATTCGCAATATACATGGAACCTTTCTGTATGAAGATTATTGGGAACGATAGAATAAGGGGGTATCAACTAATGGAAAGTGAAGTCAAAATGTTAACATATGCAGATGACATTGCTGTGTTTTGTCGCGATAAAGAAAGTGTCAGTGAAGTGATACGTGATGTGGTCTCGTTTGGCAAGTTCACAGGTAGTGCAGTAAACTGGGATAAATGCCTAGGCTTGTGGCACGGATCTTGGGAGACCACCCCGCAAAACTATGCAAATATGAGATGGTCAATTGTACCAACTAAGTACCTTGGTGTCCCCCTGCAGCATTACAGAGACACAAATGATTATTGGAAGGAGATATGTGAATGTACACGTGAAAAGACTCAAAGCTGGCATGGTATGGAACTTTCTATGTTTTCTAGAGCGACTGCATGTAATTGGTTAATTATTTGTAAAGTATGGTATGTCCTGCAGTTCCTCTTCATGACACGAGCAAATGTGCAAAAATTGCATAGAGTTTTAGCAGTTTTTGTTTGGGGGTCGGTATGGGAGCGTACTAGCCGGACAAACTTATTTCATTCTTCCAAAAATGGTGGTCTAGGATTGGCTCATCTGTTTCTGAAGCAAATTGTGTCAAGATTTATTTTTTTGCGTGACCAATGTAACCCTTTTCTGCGAACGTTTATGCAAATTGTACTGTGTGACAAGATTCCTGATTATGTGGTATCAAATGTGTCTGCAAAATGTAACCTGCGTGGATATTTAAGAGAAGTAGTGATGGCATACGAAATATTGAAGGTGCGGTTTTCATCAGACTACTTATCTGATGTAACGAGAAAGCGTCTCTACAGAGATTTACGTGACGTTATGTTACCTCAGCCCATCTACAGAGCGATATATCATGTTGGCCATGAGCGTGACGTATTTAAGAGGGTAAAAATGATGACCGTACGTGCAAGCGCAAAGACATTCTTCTTCCAGCTGCACAGCGAAACATTGCCGGTAAAACCGTGGCTACAAGAGAAGGGTTTCTTCGTGCCGGTGGTCGATAGATTGCCTTATCTGCAAAAAACCCGAGACTATCAACCACATTTTTCTTGACTGTTGGGACGCTGTTTTTCTGTGGGACATTTTGCAGCGCACCTTGAAAAAGGACTTGCCAATCACGCCATACGGTATTAGATTTTTGGCTACGGAAAATCAAGATGGTGCGCCTTATGACATGTTTATGTTGCTTGTGCTTCACAGCGTGTGGCGAACAAGAATGGCTGTGCGCCATGTAGATAAAGATGCCCGATCTGCGCATGAATATTTCACAGAAAGCATTGTATACATACGAGATGTGTACAAGTCTAAGGACGAACAACCCGAATGGGTGTCGTTATTAGATGAGTTGGCTGCAATGAAGCGCTTTTAAATAAAACCAGTCGCAGCCAGGCTGGTGATTTTAGACTGGTTACGAAGTGCTTGTAAATTTCTGTTATGTGCAAAGGTGGCAATAAAGAAAAAAAAAAGCAGAGTGGCGCAGTGGAAGCGTGCTGGGCCCATAACACAGAGGTCCGTGGATCGAAACCACGCTCTGCTACAACTTTTACGTAGTTTCTTTTATACTCCTCGACACATTTATATGACGCACATTATTGCGCGAAACGAGAGTGCAGCAGAGTGGCGCAGTGGAAGCGTGCTGGGCCCATAATCCAGAGGTCCGTGGATCGAAACCACACTCTGCTACAACTTTTACGTATTTTCTTTTATACTCCTCGACACATTTATATGACGCACATTATTGCGCGAAACGAGAGTGCAGCAGAGTGGCGCAGTGGAAGCGTGCTGGGCCCATAACCCAGAGGTCCGTGGATCGAAACCACGCTCTGCTACAACTTTTACGTAGTTTCTTTTATACTCCTCGGCACATTTATATGACGCACATTATTGCGCGAAACGAGAGTGCAGCTGAGTGGCGCAGGGATTCCACTTCCGGCCACCACAGTGAACGGACGTGTAAAGATGAGCTCCCTCGGAGCGGCTACAGCGGCCCAAGGCCGCGGAATCAGGACTGTTGAAAAGCCCGCTGAAGATTATCAGGTTGTTTTGCCACATCTGCCCACAGGTGAATCAGTTTTGAATACCGTTTTTTTGCACGGTTGCCTAAAGGCACGGCCTTATCGTGTAGAACATTTCCGAGACGCCCTTGACAAGATGTCGCTCCTGCCCGAGGTGGTTGCCCTAGGGGCCTACCAGATGAATCACCTGTGGGCAGTAACGTTTAAAGATGAGGAAGGGAAAAAGAAGATGCTTGCAACAGAAGCCATTGCTGTCAAGGATGAGCGCTGCATGGTCATTGACCCTTGTGACCGAGGCGTTCGACTGAAGCTTTACTGGTTACTGCATGGTGTGCCCGACGACGACGTGCGAACGGCATTGGCACCCTTCGGAAAGGTGACAGAAATTTCACGAGACAAATGGAAGGTGAAAGGCTGCATGGATAAAGGGTCAACCACACGCTCAGTAACCTTGAAACTGAAAGTGGGCGTTACCATTGATGATTTGCCTCATCAGCTGCGAGTCGCTGAAGATGTCGCACTCGTTCACGTCCCAGGCAGAGCCCCGCTCTGCCTCCGATGCCGCGGCATCGGTCACATACGTCGCGAGTGCCGTGTTCCACGTTGCGGGCTCTGTCGTCGCTACGGCCACGACGAGACCCAGTGCGTGCGCTCCTATGCAAGCGTAGCAGGCCCGGCCCGGGGAGACGCATTGTCCGAGCACATGATGGATGCGGCTGATTCAGAAGAAGCCACGCGAGGACACAGCGAAGAAAGAAAAATGACGGCACTGGTAGGTTTGCACACTCCGTGCGAAGACGTTAATAAATCTGAGCCGAAGAAAGTCCCCGAACCCGACGCTACGGCTGAGAAGCCAGTAACATCACAGAATGAGGAAAAGCACGTCGACAACCCCCCAGAAGTCTCATCGCCCGACGGGGAAGAGAACTCGAAAATCACCGATGTTGACATGGCAGCAGCCAGCGGACCTGGAAAGAGGACTCGAGAAGAGAGCGAGGAATCTTCGACTTGTGCGCCCGGGGGCAGTGGGGAACCTCCCACAAAGACTGCAGCCTCCCGACGACAGTCTTTGAAACCTGCGCCCAATCTGAACGTTGCCCGACGGACTACTTCAATACCGCCGGCTACATAGCGGCGGGCCCTTCCCACCTCCCCCTCCCCTGCCCCCCCTTTTTTTCTTTCTTTTGCTTTTCTGTCACTCAGATAAGTGTAGTACATGCGTGGGGTGCACTAGAATTATCATGAACATCAAACGTGTCACTGTGACCATCGATAAGCCTGTGTTGCACTGCTCGACATACAGACGTGAGTAAATTTATTTTCTTTTGTGTTAATCACAACTTAGAATGGCTATGAACATTACAAATCCCCTGCGTATCGCAACACTCAACACAAGAGGTCTTTCTGCGCGAAGGCGGCAGTGTCAACTAAGTCGTATTATGTTAGAAAATGAAATCGATTTGTTAGCGGTCCAGGAGACCAAAATTGAAAGCGAAGAACTAACTGATCGAATGGTTCAAGTATTTCGTGAAAGATATAATGTATGTGTAAGTCACGCAGTTGGAAGGTCTGGAGGCTGTGCTATATTTATCCGCAAAAGCGTTGGCATTGTCGAGTCAGTGTTATCTTGTGAAAGCGGCCGCATGATTGTTTGTGATATTAATACTTTTGGAAATCCTGTGCGTGTAGTTTGCATTTATGCACCGAATAGAGTGAGTGACCGAGAAGTTTTTTTTAATAGTATTCGCCCTATACTAGAATGTGGAAGAAATGTGTTTTTGCTTGGGGATTTCAATTGTGTCTGTAGACCTGAAGACAGAACGAACAACCACAACCAGAGAGATAAGAGCGCGGATGTGTTACGAGAAATGACAGATAAAAATGAACTCGAAGATATAGGTTCAGTGCTGGCACATGTCCAGAAAGCAAAATACACTCACTTTCAAGGCAACACTCATGCTAGATTGGATAGAATATATGTTCCTTTAAGCCTGGTGCCTCTCTGCTCCCATTATGCTACACAATATGTTAGTTTCACTGATCATTCATTAGTGATGGTTACCTTAGGAACTAAGAAAAAGGTGTCGAGGTTTAGCTGGGAGCTGTGGAAATTCAACAGCAAATTACTAGAGGATGAAATTTTTGTTGAAAAGATAAAGAAGTATATCGAGGATATGCTGTCGAATCAAACAAGTAATTTCATGGGACTTTGGGAACAATTTAAATGCGAATTCAAGATCGCCGCCTTGGAAAGAGCGAGCGTGTTAAGGCAAAAAGAAAAGCAGCAAGAAAAGCAACTGCTTAGCACGCTAGAGTACATGCTCGATGCAGAAAGCAGCAAACCTGGCTTGTTCATGAAAGAAATAAAAGAAGTAAAGGCGAAGCTTGAGGCGATAGATACGGAAAGGTACCGCGGAGCGATGATAAGGGCTAGGTGTGAGCGGCTTTGGTTGGGTGAGACGCCCACCAAGCGAGCACTCAGTGAAGAGAAAATACATGCCTTGTCGAAGGAAATTAGCGAAATTCGTTTTCGGGACAGCATTACCCGCGAGACTGAACAAATAGAGCTTGCTTTCACCGAATACTACAGAAACCTTTTCAGCCTTAAAACATGTGACACCGAAAGATTTAGGAATGTGTTTTTGTCACTAATGCCTAAACTAGATGATGAAATAAGGCTATCACTTGAAAGGCCGATAACGGTCTCAGAAGTTGAGCAAGCCATAGAAGACCTGAGCTCCGGGAAGTCTCCTGGGCCAGATGGTCTTGGAGCCGCGGTGTACAAGTTTTTTAAAAGCGAATTGGCAGAAGCGCTGCATCGAGTTATACTTGAATGCTATGATAAGAAACTTACACCTTCGTCTTTTCGAACATCTCACGTTATACTGATTCCCAAAACTAAAGAACCATCGAAACTGCTTTCAGTAGAAGCATATAGACCGATAAGCTTAACAAACACCGATTACAAGGTCTACATGAAAGTTTTAGCTCGCCGCTTACAAAGTGTGATAAAGTCCCTTGTTGGTCCTCACCAGACCTGTGGAATTAAAGGCAGATCCATTTTTACAAATATTCACATAGCAAGAACAGTTCTCGAATGTTGTGATGCCATGGAATGTCGAAGTGCAATGATTCAGCTAGACTTAAATAAGGCTTTTGATAGAGTGATACACGAGATATTGTTTTTAATACTGGAACATGTGAATGTGGGATCAGTAATTCTGGATGGCGTTAGAATGGTATATGACAAATGCACAGCGCGGTTGGTGATAAACAGAAAATTGAGTGAATGTATTGCAATTGAAGCCTCTGTTAAACAGGGATGCTCTCTGTCGTCCCTCCTTTTTGATCTGTATTTAGAACCCTTTTGTTTAAAGGTTCTTGGGAATCCAAGTATTCATGGCTACACTTTTTTCAATAGTGAAGTCATAGTACTCGCTTATGCGGATGACGTAGCTGTCTTTTGCACAGATGAGCAGAGTGTTCAAGAAATCATTGAAGAGGCTAAGGATTTCTGTAATGCAACTGGAAGCATGATTAGCTGGACAAAATGTCTCGGCTTCTGGCACGGAAACTGGGGGCATACTCCAGATATGGTAGGCAGTATACCTTTCAGCACAATCCCTGGAAACTATTTAGGAGCGCCTCTCAATCAATACAATGGAAGTAAAGACTATTGGACAGACGAAGCAAAAAGAGTAAAACTGCAAACAGAAAAGTGGGGTGGACATAATTTTTCCATGTTTGCACGAGCAGCTGTTTGTAACGTCTTTCTGATCGCTAAAGTCTATTATGTGCTACACGTTTTAAGCATGGCTAGAGTATCAGTTCAAAAGCTGCACAGGGTTTTTGCAGTGTTTATCTGGGGATCAGCTTGGGAGCGCACGAGCCGATCCAATCTTTTTCTTCGGGTTAAAAACGGTGGTCTCGCGTTATCTCATTTATTTTTCAAGCAGATTGTAACAAGATTTCTTTTCTTACGGGACCAGAGTGACCCTTTTCTTCGCTCGGTAATCCAAGTGCGATTACGAGATTCATTGCAAGACTACGTAATTTCAACGCATTCCTTAGGAACAGCGAAATTGTCTGCCTTTTTACGTGAAGTTGTAGCCTCAATGGAGATTCTTAAGGCAAGGTTTTCCTTACAGTACTTAGCGGTTGTAGCGCGTAAACGTTTGTATAGAGATCTGCTAGATGTTTTTTTGCCGGTTCCAATGTATCGGGGATTATACCACTTGGGTCCTGAACGTGATGTGCTCAAACGGGTAAAACGAATGCCAGTGAAACCGTCAATGAAATCTTTCTTTTTTCAACTGCACACGGGAACCCTCCCTACAAAGCCATGGTTGCAGAGCAAAGGCCTCTTTGTTCCATGGTCGGTTGACTGTCTTATTTGCAGAAAACCGGAAACCATCGACCACATATTTCTGGACTGTCATGACTCGATTTTCTTTTGGGATGTGCTTCAACGGACTTTAAAAAAAGACTTGCCTTTAAGCCCTTTCGGAATTCGCTACCTGCCATGCGCGGTAGGTGATGAAGCGCCATGCGATATGTTTATGCTTATGTGTATGCATAGTGTCTGGCGTACGAGAATGGACGTCAGACATGCGCATTTGAAAGTGTTTCCGGCAAATCATTACTTTTTGGAAGAAGTAATCTATTTGCGCGATGTGTTTAAGGCACTAAGTGATCCCCCAGAGTGGATAACAGTTCTAGATGAACTTGTTAAAGCTAAGTACTTTTTAATATAAACGATCTAGCCAACTGCTAGTGATCTGACCTTTTGCATTGTTGTACACTTCATTTTTTATGTACTTTTTGAGTCAAGGCAATAAAGAAAAAAAAAGCAGAGTGGCGCAGTGGAAGCGTGCTGGGCCCATAACCCAGAGGTCCGTGGATCGAAACCACGCTCTGCTACAACATTTACGTATTTTCTTTTATACTCCTCGACACATTTATATGACGCACATTATTGCGCGAAACGAGCGTGCAGCAGAGTGGCGCAGTGGAAGCGTGCTGGGCCCATAACCCAGAGGTCCGTGGATCGAAACCACGCTCTGCTACAACATTTACGTATTTTCGTTTATACTCCTCGACACATTTATATAACGCACATTATTGCGCGAAACGAGAGTGCAGCAGAGTGGCGCAGTGGAAGCGTGCTGGGCCCATAACCCAGAGGTCCGTGAATCGAAACCACGCTCTGCTACAACATTTACGTATTATCTTTTATACTCCTCGACACATTTATATGACGCACATTATTGCGCGAAACGAGCGTGCAGCAGAGTGGCGCAGTGGAAGCGTGCTGGGCCCATAACCCAGAGGTCCGTGGATCGAAACCATGCTCTGCTACAACATTTACGTATTTTCTTTTATACTCCTCGACACATTTATATGACGCACATTATTGCGCGAAACGAGCGTGCAGCAGAGTGGCGCAGTGGAAGCGTGCTGGGCCCATAACCCAGAGGTCCGTGGATCGAAACCACGCTCTGCTACAACATTTGCGTATTATCTTTTATACTCCTCGACACATTTATATGACGCACATTATTGCGCGAAACGAGCGTGCAGCAGAGTGGCGCAGTGGAAGCGTGCTGGGCCCATAACCCAGAGGTCCGTGGATCGAAACCATGCTCTGCTACAACATTTACGTATTATCTTTTATACTCCTCGACACATTTATATGACGCACATTATTGCGCGAAACGAGAGTGCAGCAGAGTGGCGCAGTGGAAGCGTGCTGGGCCCATAACCCAGAGGTCCGTGGATCGAAACCACGCTCTGCTACAACATTTACGTATTATCTTTTATACTCCTCGACACATTTATATGACGCACATTATTGCGCGAAACGAGCGTGCAGCAGAGTGGCGCAGTGGAAGCGTGCTGGGCCCATAACCCAGAGGTCCGTGGATCGAAACCACGGTCTGCTACAACATTTACCTATTTTCTTTTATACTCCTCGACACATTTATATGACGCACATTATTGCGCGAAACGAGCGTGCAGCAGAGTGGCGCAGTGGAAGCGTGCTGGGCCCATAACCCAGATGTCCGTGGATCGAAACCACGCTCTGCTACAACATTTACGTATTTTCTTTTATACTCCTCGACACATTTATATCACGCACATTATTGCGCGAAACGAGAGGGCAGCAGAGTGGCGCATTGGAAGCGTGCTGGGCCCATAACCCAGAGGTCCGTGGATCGAAACCACGCTCTGCTACAACATTTACCTATTTTCTTTTATACTCCTCGACACATTTATATGACGCACATTATTGCGCGAAACGAGAGTGCAGCAGAGTGGCGCAGTGGAAGCGTGCTGGGCCCATAACCCAGAGGTCCGTGGATCGAAACCACGCTCTGCTACAACATTTACCTATTTTCTTTTATACTCCTCGACACATTTATATGACGCACATTATTGCGCGAAACGAGCGTGCAGCAGAGTGGCGCAGTGGAAGCGTGCTGGGCCCATAACCCAGAGGTCCGTGGATCGAAACCACGCTCTGCTACAACATTTACGTATTTTCTTTTATACTCCTCGACACATTTATATGACGCACATTATTGCGCGAAACGAGCGTGCAGCAGAGTGGCGCAGTGGAAGCGTGCTGGGCCCATAACCCAGAGGTCCGTGGATCGAAACCACGCTCTGCTACAACATTTACCTATTTTCTTTTATACTCCTCGACACATTTATATGACGCACATTATTGCGCGAAACGAGCGTGCAGCAGAGTGGCGCAGTGGAAGCGTGCTGGGCCCATAACCCAGAGGTCCGTGGATCAAAACCACGCTCTGCTACAACATTTACGTATTATCTTTTATACTCATCGACACATTTATATGACGCACATTATTGCGCGAAACGAGCGTGCAGCAGAGTGGCGCAGTGGAAGCGTGCTGGGCCCATAACCCAGAGGTCCGTGGATCGAAACCATGCTCTGCTACAACATTTACGTATTATCTTTTATACTCCTCGACACATTTATATGACGCACATTATTGCGCGAAACGAGAGTGCAGCAGAGTGGCGCAGGGGATTCCACTTCCGGCCGCGACAGCGTACGGACGTGTTTTCATGAGCTCCGACGGAGCGGCGATAGCGGCCAAGCTCGGTCGCGGAAACAGGTTATCTGCAATGGAAAACGAATACCAGGTTGTTCTGCCCAGTTTGCCCACAGGTCGGTTTATTTTAAATACCGTGTTTTTGCACGCGGACGTCAGTGCTCGGCCCTACCGGGTAGAAGACTTTCGCGACGCTCTGGCTCAACATTCGGTACTCCCCGAGGTAGTCGCCTTGGGGGCGTACCGCATGAGCCATGTGTGGGCGGTCACCTTCAAGGACGCTGAAACGGTGAAGAAGCTGGTCAGCATCGGTGAACTGCAAGTTAAAAGCAAGCGCTGTATCGTCATCGACCCGGCCAACAGGGACGTCCGAATGAAGGTTCACTGGCTGCTCCACAGTGTGCCTGACGAGGACGTGCGCCTTGCCTTCACGCCTTTCGGTAAAGTCACCGACATCGTCAGGGAGCGCTGGAGGGCCGGGGGATTGACCGACAAAGGGTCTACAACGAGGCTTGTGACTCTGAAGCTGCACTCCGGCGTCAAAATCGACGACTTGCCACACCAGTTAAGTGTGTCCGGTGAGCACGCCCTTGTTGTTGTGCCGGGCAGGGCCCCGCTCTGCCTTCGCTGCCGGGGCACAGGCCACATCCGCCGCGAGTGCCGCATTCCGCGATGTGGCTTTTGTCGGCGATTCGGTCACGAAGACGGCCAGTGTGAACGAACGTACACCAGCGTGACAGGGCCCGGGGGCAGCGACGACACCACCGACCTGCTCATGGACGAGGCTGACTTGGAAGAGGCGACGCCTCAGACAAACGCCCGTGAAACACAGCCATCTACATCGTCCTCTGTTCCGGAGGGCGAGCGTGATAAGCGGCAAGTCGACGAAGCCTCCAAGGACCAGCATGAGCCCGTCAAAGGCGTCGACACTGCACCGACTAGACGGGATACGCCCCAAGAAGTGCAGCCTCCGGTGAGCGTGATTGAATCCGGCGAGAAGTGTATGGTTTCTTCACACGGCGAAGGGAGCCCGATGGCCGGAAAGCGGCCGCATGAGAGCACCGTCGACAGTGAGTCGCAGCGGGACGATGGTGGAGGCGGCGAGCCACCGACGAAAACGCCAGGTGTAAGACGCTCTCCATTTAGACCGCGACCTAACATTCCGGGCGAACCACGGCGGGCGGGCAATCCGCCTTCGTAAGAGATGGTTTTTATGTCGGGTAAAGGAGGGGGAGGGGAGGGGTGGGTTTGGGCCGAAAATGGTGTAGGAAAAAGCTACAATGTGGATCACTCTGTTTGCTTTGCTCTTCAAACGGGACAGCTTCACGGCCACTGGCCGGGTTTTGTTTCGCGGTGTCATCCGCGAGAAGAATATCGCAATAAGTTTCACCTCTGGTTTGTTCTTCGCAAAGGACACCATTCGGAAGGGCAACCTCCTTTGCAGCCATGGCCCAGCTAACAAAAGCGAGTTTGCGCGTAGCAACCCTGAATGTACGAGGGTTAAGCGCTAGAAGGCGACAGTGCCAATTAAGCCGCTTACTGCTCGAAAACGATTTGGACTTGGTCGCAGTTCAGGAGACCAAAATAGAAAGCCAGGAGGTTGCCGACCGAATGGTATCCGTTTTTCGTCCTCATTTCAATGTACAATTTTGTCACGCTGTTGGCAGTTCGGGCGGCTGTGCTGTTTTCATACGTAATGACTTTGGTAGTTGCGTACAAACGGTTGAGTCGTGCCAATCTGGCCGCCTTTTAGTGGTAGATTTTAGTCTTTCGGGTACGAGTTACCGCGTTGTCTGTGCTTACGCACCGAATGTCGAAAGAAATCGCACAATTTTTTTTGAAAGGTTTCTAACGTATCTAAACTGTGAAAAAGTGATAATACTCCTAGGCGATTTCAACTGTGTTTGTGCAGCTGAAGACCGGTCCAAAAAGAGCCGTATTCACGATAAAAGCGCCGAGTTGTTATCGGAGATAGTACATGACCGCGGTTTAGATGACGTGGGCGGCGTTTTTTCCAATAGTACTCGCCCGACTTACACCCATTTTCAGCGAGATAGCCATGCAAGATTGGACAGAATCTATGCCTCAGCCGAACTTGTTGTGCTGTGCACTGCGTACGAAGTGAAACCTATTTCCTTCAGCGACCACTGTTTGGTTATTGCCGGCTTTGGCAGAGTGCAGGCGAAACCACATTTAAATTGGAACCTCTGGAAATTTAATGTGAAGCTCCTAGAGGACGATAATTTCGTAAGCGTAGTAACCGACGAACTGGAGAAGCTACACGCCTCGCAGTCAATAAATCTTGCTGCCGAATGGGAGGAGTTTAAACAGAGAGTCAAAATAGCTGCCATAGAAAGAAGTAGCATACTCAAGCATAAGCGGAACCAAAGTGAACGTGAGCTTCGTGAGCGGCTTGAATACTTTACCTGCATGGAAAACATCCAACCTGGTGTTTTTAGGAAGGAAATGAGAGACGTGAAGAGTCAGCTGGAGCAAATTGACGCTGAGAAGTACAAGGCCGCGATAATACGAACAAGAGCGGAAAAATTGTGGGTCGGTGAAAGGCCAACAAAACGCGCGTTGTCTGATGAAAAGAAATATGCGTGCCAGAAAGAAATCCGTCAAATAGCTAGTGGCAACGATGTCACGTCGGATAGGAAGGTCATCATGCGCGTGATAGCCGATCATTTTACTTATCTGCTTGGACAACAAAGGAACACTATGGAAGGATTTCGGGAGAGATTTTTACCTTTTATGCCGAGGCTAGACGACGAAGTTAAAGCACGTTTGGAGGTGCAGATTTCTCTACGAGAAATCGAGGACGCAATCGGCGACTTGACGCTGGGCAAGGCGCCCGGGCCCGATGGCCTAGGGGCCGCCTTCTATAAAGCTTTTAAATTTAAGGTAGCTCCTGTGTTGCTTGGAGTTTTCGCTGAAGCTTACGACCGTAAGCGAGTTCCGCTTTCATTCAGAAGGTCGCACGTTGTGCTGATACCCAAGAGTGATGACCCCGAAAAACGTCTCTCCGTGGGCTCTTATCGTCCTATCAGCCTCACCAACGTGGACTACAAAATATTTATGAAAGTATTAGCCAAAAGACTCCAGGGGGTTATTGCAAAGCTGGTAGGGCCACACCAGACTTGCGGTATTAAAGGCCGCAGCATAGCGACAAACATTCACGTCGCACGAAGTGTTCTTGAATGTTGTGACGCTCTAGGCGAGCGCGTGGCAATGATGCAGCTCGACCTGGCGAAAGCTTTTGACCGAGTCTCGCACGAGATTTTATTGGACATTCTCAAACATTCAAATGTTGGCCATGTAATACTAGAAGGCGTCAGAATGGCGTACACGGACTGCACCATGCGTATTATAGTAAACGGAGAACTTACGGAGAGCGTGAACGTCCGCTCCTCAGTGAGGCAGGGATGTCCTTTGTCGCCTTTGCTTTTTGCACTTTATCTCGAACCGCTCTGTTTGGCCATTGACCACACGGAAGCTATTACGGGCTTCAGGCTGGAGACAGCACACGTCAAAGTTTTGGCTTACGCAGATGATGTTGCTGTGTTCTGCTCAGATAGGGAGAGCATCAAACAAGCCACTAATATTGTATGCGACTTTTGTGACTGCACCGGTGCCCAAATAAACTGGGATAAGAGTTACGGGTTTTGGCATGGTGACTGGGATGTTACCCCAGAGCATTACTCTCGGTTACGCTGGTCGGCAATTCCAACACGTTACCTAGGCGTGCCACTTGAATCTTACCGTGATCCAGAAGCGCACTGGTCTGACCAGGCGCGAAGTGCAAAAGAAAAGTCTACTGCGTGGCAAGGCAGGCAATTGTCTATTTTTTCACGAGCCACTGTCTGTAACATTTTTCTGATCTCCAAAATCTGGTATGTGATGAATGTGTTATGTGCATCGCGAGTTAGCATACAAAAACTTCACCGCGTTTTTGCTGTTTTTATTTGGGCGTCCACTTGGGAGCGGACTAGTAGAATGAATTTGTTCCGCCCTGTTAAGAAAGGTGGCCTTGGTCTTGTCCATTCGTTTTTGCGACAGGTTGTGTCGCGATTTATGTATTTACGGGATCAAAATCACCCGTTCCTCCGCACTATCATACAAACGAGGCTACGGCGACTACTCCCGGAACTTATAGCGTCGTCGCGCGAAATGATCAACGGTTCTGTAACCGGGTACCTGCGCGAGGTGGTTCTCTCGTTCAGGTTGCTGAACGCACGATTTTCATTAGATTATTTATTTAATGTTAAGAAGAAAAAGCTATATAAGGACCTAGTGGAAAACATGCTACCAGAGCCCTTGTATCGTTTCCCACATCGCGGAGGCGCCGGACAGGATGTGCTCAAACGAGTAAAGAAAATGCCTATACAACCATCAGTTAAAACATTCTTCTTTCAGTTGCACACAAACACACTCGCTGTTAAAACCTGGCTACAAGATAAAGGCATCTTTATACCCTGGACCACTGACTGCATCTTATGTAAAAAACCGGAAACGATTGAACATGTATTTCTAGACTGTTGGGACCCAATATTTCATTGGGATGGGCTTCAACGCACATTAAAGAAACAACTACCCCTTGACCCTTATGGCATTCGTTTCTTGCCGGTAGACGTATCCGGGGGCTTTCCGTACGATGTTATCATGGTCCTGGGACTTCACGCCTTGTGGAAAACGAGAACGCAATATCAGCATGTTGATATAGATATACGCCCTGTTCGCGAACATTTCATTGAAAGTGTCGTGCGTCTGCGAGATGTGTATCGCGCTCTTGCCGATCCGCCAGACTGGATCTCTGTACTCGATGTATTGGTATGGATGAAAAGTTTTTAATCCCGCGGTAGCCAAAGTCTGGCTGCCAGGTTTTATGTCTTGTAATATATGATTTCGGCAATAAAGAAAAAAAAAAGCAGCAGAGTGGCGCAGTGGAAGCGTGCTGGGCCCATAACCCAGAGGTACGTGGATCGAAACCACGCTCTGCTACAACATTTACGTATTATCTTTTATACTCCTCGACACATTTATATGACGCACATTATTGCGCGAAACGAGCGTGCAGCAGAGTGGCGCAGTGGGGGATTCCACTTCCGGTTGCGAAAGCGTTCGGACGTGTGTATCATGAGCTCCGTTGGAGCGGCATCGGCGGCCCAGCTTAGCCGCGGTTCCAGGATTGAAATGCCACAGGATTATGCCGTCATTTTGCCCCCTCTGCCAAATGGGTATGTGGTTCAGAACACTGTTTTTCTGCACGCAGACGTAAAAGGAAGGCCTTATCACGCGGAAGATTTTCGTGAACCCCTTTTTCGACGTGTCCCGCCCACCGAGGTTCTTGCGCTTGGCGCATATCAAATGAATCACGTGTGGGCGGTGACCTGTAAAAGCGCTGAAGGTGTGAAGAAACTTTTAGCTGAACCGCAATTGACTGTGAAAGGCCTCAAATGCATGGTAATCGACCCAAGCCACCGCGACGTCCGTCTGAAACTGCATTGGTTGCTCTACCACGTGCGAGAAGAAGACGTCCGAAATGCGCTGATCCCTTACGGGACGGTCGTTGACGTAGGGATGGATAAATGGCGAATTGATGGCTACACGCAGCAGAATACCATGACAAGAACCGTGACGCTCCGGCTCAAGGCTAACGTTACGCTGGACGATATACCCCACCAGTTACGAGTTGGAGGGGAGCTCGCACTTATCGTGGCCCCCGGAAGAGCGCCGAGGTGTTTGCGCTGCCAGCAGATTGGCCACATTAGAAAAGACTGTCGAGTTCCGCGGTGCGACACGTGCAAACGCTTTGGTCATGCCCAAGCGAACTGCACGAGGACGTATGCGGCAGCTACCTTGAACACCGGGGGCACGGATAAATCCGAGCTCACTATGGACGAGGCCGAAGCCGAAGAATCGGTGAAATCAAAGGCGGATTCTGCAGGGAAAACACCAAGTACGGCAGGCATGACGCAGTTGAAGAAAGAAGCGGCAAAGTCAACTGAAAGTGCAAGGGTGGGGCAACCTATTGCAGAATCACCGGTGAAAGCCAAGGTGACTTCTGCAGGAGACACGCCAAGTACAGGAGGCATGAAGGAGGTGAAAGAAATGGCAAAATCAGCTGACAGTGCGAGTGTGCAGTCTGCCGCAGAATCAGCGACGAGCGCAAAGGAGGCCCATGTATCAAAGGATGTGACCGCTGAAACGAGTGAGAGCAAAAGAACTACTCAGACTGTCCAGGAACCTTCCGACGGTTGTGCCATGGAGTGGCATGACGCTGAAGAACCCGGGACGGGAGGGAAAAGACCACGAGACGCAGTGCCATCAGAACCAAATGATGCAAGCAGTCAAGAACCGCCTGCGAAAGCGGCTGTCTTTCGGAGGCAGCGGCTGATGGTCAAGCCAAACGTCGTAGAAGGGGAAAAGAGGCCGGCCAAGCCGCCCCCCTGACGACGCACTAGGTGCGCGCCCCCTGCCCAGAAGGTGTGCCTGATGACTGAGTAGGCGTTATTCAGCGCAGACTGTTTGGTGAGCACTTACTTCTACCATAAAAAATGGCAGTGAGACTTGAGCGATCAGTACGTTTTGCCAGTATAAATGTACGCGGGTTAGCTTCTAGAAAGCGGCAGTACCAATTGAGTAGATTGTTTTCGGAGCATGAATTCGACGTGATTGCTGTGCAGGAAACCAAATTAGCGACTGAGGAGGATAATGATCGCATGGTGTTTACCTTTCGCTCAATGTATAACGTTTGTGTGTCCCACGCCAATGGATTATCAGGAGGATGTGCCCTTTTCATCAGAAAATCTATGGGTGCTGTTGAAAGAAGTGTAATAAGCAGTGATAACGGACGTTTTGTAGTGTGTGATTTTTCTTTCTTGAAATTTGAATGGCGCGTGATATGTGTGTATGCCCCGAACCGAGAGAGCGAAAGGAAAGTTTTCTTTCAAGAAATAAGAAATTTACTCGAATGTGACAAATATGTAATACTTGTTGGTGATTTTATCTGCGTGTGCGCGAAAGAAGACCGTGCCAAGCCGGTCCAATTATGTGATCAAAGCGCGGTGATTTTGAACGAATCGATTGCAGAGAAGGGATTGGAAGATGTTGGCCTATGCATGTCTAATGGTAGAGTTCAGTTTACGCACTTTCAGGGTCTAAGCCACGCACGGTTAGATAGAGCGTACATCTCGATGGACCTTGTTATGTGCTGTGATGATTATATTGTTACACCGGTGTCTTTCAGCGATCACTGTATGATTAGCTTTACACTTGGTGCTAGGGAGAGGATACATAAATTTAACTGGTACCTGTGGAAATTAAACAATAATGTCTTGAAGGGTGAAACTTTTGGCAGAGATGTAACCGAAGCCCTTACGAAGCTATATGATAATCAAAAAGACGACTGGGAAGCGAAGTGGGAAACGTTTAAACAAGATGTAAAAATGAAGGCGATAGAACAAACTACTAAGAATAATTTTGAGAAGAAGCAGGAGGAAAGGAGCCTACAAAGGCAACTACAAGCTCTCTTGGAGGAAGAAAGTATGAAACCGGGCTTGTTTACCGAAGAAATTAGAAATACTAAAAACAAACTGGAAGTTTTAGACAGACAGAAGTATAAAGGTGCTATAATAAGAACTAGAAGTGAAAAGCTTTGGATGGGCGAGACACCCACAAAAAGAGCTCTGGGGGACGAAAAGAAATATGCACAAAGAAAAGAAGTAAAGGAAATAATGCACAAGGATAGGCTGACAAGTGAAAAATCTCAGATAATGGAAGCGTTCGTGGAACATTATCGCGATCTGCTCGGCAAGCGTGTACCGATGGCCAGAGGCTTTACTGATGTCTTTCTCCCTATCATGCCCAAGCTTGACACAGATACACAAGAAAGATTAGGGGCTCCTATCAGCGTGCAGGAAATCAAAAAAGCTATCGACGACCTAAGCACGGGAAAGACGCCCGGCCCAGATGGAATCGGAGCTGAGTTTTATAAAACGTTTAAAGAAGAAGTAGCAGATGCGCTGAACGAAGTTATGGTAGAAGCATATAAAAAGAAGAAACTACCGTGCTCTTTCACGCAAGCGCATACTGTCTTAATTCCGAAAACAGATGATAGCACCAAACTACAATCTGTAGCATCATATCGACCTATAAGCCTTTTGAACACTGATTACAAAATATTCATGAAGGTTTTAACCAGGAGAATGCAGAATGTCATCGAAAAGATTGTAGGAACACACCAGACATGTGGCATTAAAGGTCGCAGCATTACAACAAACATACATATAGTAAGAAGCGTTCTAGAGATTTGTGATGCCTTCGAAGAACGAATAGCAATGATGCAACTAGATTTACAAAAAGCTTTCGATCGTGTCTCGCATGAAGTATTGTTCAGTGTGTTGAAGCATGTAGAAGTTGGTGACATAATCTTGGATGGTCTTAAGATGGCATACTCGCAGTGTGTAACTCGTCTGATAGTCAATAGGCAGCTCAGTGAGGAAATTGAAATACTCAGTTCTATCAGACAAGGATGTCCGGCCTCAGCATTGTTATTTGCCATCTACCTAGAACCCTTTTGTTTATCAATAATTAATAATACAAGTGTCCACGGCTTTCGGTTACAGAATGCGGAGATAAAGCTACTTGCTTACGCCGATGATGTGGCGGTACTTTGCCAAGATAGACAGAGTATATGTGAGGTTGTTTACATGGCAAATAAATTTTGTGACATGACGGGCAGCATAATTAATTGGGACAAAACAACTGCCTTTTGGTACGGTAATTGGGATATGAGACCTGAGGTATACCTCAACGTAAAATGGGAAAGTAAACCCTTAAAGTATCTTGGTGTACCTTTGGAAAGCCATCGTGACAACACTGATTACTGGAAGGGTGAAGCAGAAACACTCAAGCAAAAGGCAAACGCTTGGGGTGGTCGGGATTTGTCTATTTTCGCGCGTGCGTCCGTATGCAACATGTTCCTTATATCCAAAATATGGTACGTCATGCAAGTCATCTGTATGTCGCGCATTAATGTGCAGAAATTTCATAGGATTTTTGCAGTGTTTGTGTGGAAATCGTCATGGGAACGTACAAGTCGTTCCAATTTATTCCAGTCCGTTCGCAACGGAGGAGTTGGTTTATGTCATTTATTTATAAGACAAGTTGTCTCTCGTTTTATGTTCCTGCGAGATCAAAAAAATGAATTTCTGCAAACTGTGATACAAGTAAGACTGTCTTCGCGCATTCCAGATTTTGTTGTGTCATCAAACAATGATATGTGCCGATATGTGACCGGTTTTTTGAGAGAAGTTATACAATCTTTTGAATTTTTGAAAGTCCGTTTTTCTATCGAATATCTTTCCACTGTTAAACGAAAGAAGCTCTACAAAGATCTCCGTGATGTCCTGTTACCAACACCCTTGTACAGATCTGTGTTTAATGGAGGTCCCGGACAGGACGTTTTAAAAAGGGTCAAAAGGATGAACGTGAAAGCAGGGGCAAAAACATTCTTTTTTAAACTTCATTCCGGTACGCTCCCCGTAAAGCAATGGTTAGCGGATAAGGGAATCGATGTGCCATGGACAACCAATTGTTTGCTTTGTAAAACACCTGAGACAATAGAGCATGTATTTATTCATTGCTGGGACGCAGTCTTTCATTGGGACATCCTTCAAAGAACATTGAAAAAAGAGCTGCCCATTACGAGCTATGGCATTCGTTTTCTGTGTGTGGATAATGAGGACGACGTCCCATATGACATGTTTATGTTAATTAGTCTTCACAGCATCTGGCAGACTACAATGGCTGTCCGACATATGGACCAGTACACGCGTCCTGTCCGAGAAAACTTCATTGCAAATATAAGGCATATTGCTGAAGTGTATAGAGCACAAGAAGAACCTCCCCGCTGGTTGCCAATGTTGGACGAACTGTGTCACTTGAAAAAATTTTAATGTGAACACTACGGACCAAAGCTTGGTCCAAGTGTGTTTTTACCATTCCTGTTTCTGTGTGACCACCTGTAAAGAAAAACAGGCAATAAAGAAAAAAAAAAGCAGAGTGGCGCAGTGGAAGCGTGCTGGGCCCATAACCCAGAGGTCCGTGGATGGAAACCACGCTCTGCTACAACATTTACCTATTTTCTTTTATACTCCTCGACACATTTATATGACGCACATTATTGCGCGAAACGAGCGTGCAGCAGAGTGGCGCAGTGGAAGCGTGCTGGGCCCATAACCCAGAGGTCCGTGGATCGAAACCACGCTCTGCTACAACATTTACGTATTTTCTTTTATACTCCTCGACACATTTATATCACGCACATTATTGCGCGAAACGAGAGTGCAGCAGAGTGGCGCATTGGAAGCGTGCTGGGCCCATAACCCAGAGGTCCGTGGATCGAAACCACGCTCTGCTACAACATTTACGTATTATCTTTTATACTCCTCGACACATTTATATCACGCACATTATTGCGCGAAACGAGAGTGCAGCAGAGTGGCGCACTGGAAACGTGCTGGGCCCATAACCCAGAGGTCCGTGGATCGAAACCACGCTCTGCTACAACATTTACCTATTTTCTTTTATACTCCTCGACACATTTATATGACGCACATTATTGCGCGAAACGAGCGTGCAGCAGAGTGGCGCAGTGGAAGCGTGCTGGGCCCATAACCCAGAGGTCCGTGGATCGAAACCACGCTCTGCTACAACATTTACGTATTTTCGTTTATACTCCTCGACACATTTATATGACGCACATTATTGCGCGAAACGAGAGTGCAGCAGAGTGGCGCATTGGAAGCGTGCTGGGCCCATAACCCAGAGGTCCGTGGATCAAAACCACGCTCTGCTACAACATTTACGTATTTTCTTTTATACTCCTCGACACATTTATATCACGCACATTATTGGGCGAAACGAGCGTGCAGCAGAGTGGCGCAGTCATTCTACTTCCGGACGCGCCAGCGAACGGTCGCAGGATGAACGGCGCCGATGGAGCGGCGATAGCGGCCCGTGCCGGCCGCGGTAACAGGATGGCTGACGAAGATAACGCTTACGAGGTTGTGCTGCCTACTCTGCCCACTGGCCGTGTTGTTAACAACACGTTGTTTTTGCACGGAGACGTGCGTGAGCGGCCCTACAAGGTCGAGGACTTCAGAGATGCCCTCGCCACGGCTGGTGTGCTCCCTGACGTCGTGGCGTTAGGGGCGTACCAAAACAACCACGTGTGGGCGGTGACCCTGAACACCGGCGATGCCACGAAGAAACTGGCAGCGCTTAAGGAACTGACGGTGAAAGGCCGACGGTGCATAGTGATCGACCCTGAGGACCAACAGGTGAAACTTCGTCTGCATTGGATGCTTCACGGCGTCCAAGACGAAGACATCCGGACGGCATTCACAGTCTTCGGCAACGTCACCGAGGTGACGCGTGAGCGGTGGCGCGTCCAAAGAATGAGAGAAAAGGGGTCAACAACTAGAACCGTCCTGCTCAAGCTGAAACCGGGACTCATGGTGGACGACCTCCCCCATCAGGTCCGAGTCGCCGGGGAGTTGGCTCTCGTGGTTGTGCCTGGGCGGGCAATGCAGTGCCTGCGCTGCCATGGCACAGGTCACGTTCGCCGAGACTGCAGGGTGCCCCGGTGTTCGAAGTGCCGGCGTTATGGACACGCGGACGCGGAGGACTGTGTCCGTACCTACGCGTCGGCGACCGGACTTCCAAGGGCGGACGCCAACGAAGAACTCATGGACGTTGCCGAGGCTGAGGAGGCAGCCTGGGGAATCGACGAGGCGAAAAAGCAGGCGGGACCACCGGACACGTCGGCGCCTCCCGGTGCTGACACCCCGAAAGCGGATGCTGCGGCGGACCAACCGGCAGCAGGCGACTCCTCTGGGTCGAAGGCCAAGCAGCCGGAAACGAAAGCTCTCTCAGAGGCTACAAGTGGCGACGCTCGCAAGGGCGTTACGCCAACGCTTCAAGGAGCAGCGGGTGACTCGACTGGGTCATCCGAGGCGACAGTAAAGACCACGACGAGCCCACCACCACCCAAGGGCGGCGAGCTTAAATGTGCCAACGAGTTGCCACCCGAGAAGAGCGGCGTCCCCACACCGACCAGTGCCACCGCGGCCTCGAAGCGGCCCCACCCCCAGGCGAGCAACGACGGCGCTGAAGCAACAGCGCCTGGAATCGACGAACCCCCAGCAAAGACTGCTCAGGGACGGCGGCCGTCTCTTCGGCCACGCCCGAACGTTACGGCCGACAAGCGTGCCGGCAGCGTGGAGCCCGTAGGGCAAGTCCCGACAGTGCCGCCGGACGGAACCGCCGGCAATGGCACCGTCTAGCCCCGTGCTGGACGCGACAGGTAGGCACAATGCTGCTGGTCTCTTTTCTTTTTGTTCAAAATGGCGTCTGTCTCCCCGTTAACTATCGCCACTATAAACGTTAGAGGATTGGCAGGGAAGAGAAAGCAAAGCCAGCTTTACCGACTTCTAACGGAACGCGACACTGACGTCCTTGCAGTTCAGGAGACGAACGTTGACGGTGAAGAAGAGACCGGCAGCATGGTGCAACGTTTCGCGTCTAGATTTTATGTTGTCGTTAGTCACGCAGTGGGCACATCGGCTGGCTGCATACTTTTTGTGAAGAAGTTGCCTGGGCTTCGGGTGAATGCTCATTTTTCGTGTGCGGCTGGCCGGTGTGCTGCTCTTGACTTTTCACTGAACAATACTGATTGGCGTATAGTGTGTATATATGCGCCCAACAAGGTCGAGGCAACGGCCCTCTTCTTTCTCGGATTAGAAGAACGACTCGCTGATGGCAGGAATTTAATCGTCCTCGGTGACTTCAACTGTGTACTCAGCGCGCAAGACAAAACGAGCGCTCGTACTTTTAGAGATAAAAGCACCGATATCCTGACACGCATTGTTGGAAAGTGGAACCTTGAGGATGTTGCGGAAAGTCTCCAAAGTACGAGTGCAATAAAGTACACTCGATTTGAAGGCCCTAGTCACGCAAGACTTGATCGTATTTATGTTTCTCTCGACATCCTTCCGGAATGTAGGAGTTACGAAGTCGTCCCCATTTCATTTTCCGATCATTGCTTAGTCCAGTGCTCTATCGGTAGGTCAAGGGGAAATAACTCATTTTCCTGGGAACTATGGAAATTCAATAGTAAACTTCTGCAGGATGAAGAATTTAATTTATCCGTAATGGACGAAATCAGCAAATTAGACCCCGGAAAAAAACTTTATATTTGGCAGCAATGGGAATTATGCAAGGAATCTTTAAAATTAAAAGCAATCGAAAGGGCTACATGTATTCGGCATGCCGAGAAAAAGAAGGAGGCTGAGTTGAAAGCGCTCCTTGATAAGTTACTAAAGCAGGAGTGCCGAGCCCCCGGAAAATGGATCGAAGACATAAGAAAAGTTAGACAATAGAGCAACTAGACGAACAGCGTTATCGGGGCGCGCTTGTGAGGGCAAGGGCCGAGGATACAGCTGCCGGTGAAATACCAACGAAACGTGCGTTGTGCATGGAAAAAGCACGAGCCGAGAAAAATCACATTATCGAAATAGAATGGCGTGGTACCGTATCAACTGACACAGACGGCATCAAAAGAGCTTTTTTTGAGCATTATCAGGCGCTATTCGGATTGCATAATGTAGATATCGAAAAATTCAAGAACGAGTTTCTTCCAGTTTTACCCCGCCTGGACGAGGAAAGAAAAGAAAGTTTGCAACGGGCAATAACTGTTACTGAAGTTGAAGTAGCAATAGAGAAGCTTAACCCTGGAAAATCGCCCGGGCCAGACGGATTCACCGCTGCCTTTTATAAACAGTTTAAGAACGAAATAAGCCCTATCCTAGCAGTCATCTTCAATGAGGCGTACAAATTAAACACACTGCCGCCGTCATACAGGTCATCGTATACAGTACTTATACCAAAGACTGACGACACAGATAAGTTAAGATCCGTTTTTGGGTACAGGCCGATAGCTCTTTCTAGCGTTGAGTATAAGATATATATGAAGCTTCTAGCTCGAAGACTTCAGACTGTGATTACAGACATCGTCGGGCCCCATCAGACTTGTGGGATAAAACGACGGTCTATTGTTGTAAACATCCACAAAGCACGCAGCATACTCGAATGGTGTGATTATTTAGATGAACGAGCTGCCATCCTTCAGATTGACCTCGAAAAGGCCTTTGATTGTGTAGATCATAGAATTTTGTTTTCTGTCTTAAATCATGTCAACCTCGGTTCTGTTATCTGCGAGGGAGTGGCCCTGGCGTACCGAAACTGTACTACGAAGTTGATCGTGAATAAGAGTCTGGGGGCCCCCATTAACGTGCAGCGTTCGGTACGTCAGGGTTGCCCCCTAAGCCCTCTGTTATTTTGCATGTACATTGAAACTCTGTGTAGGAAAGTTATTATTAACAATAGCATCCTTGGTTTTAAGTTACAAGCAGCAGAAGTGAAGCTGCTAGCCTATGCAGACGACGTAGCGATTTTCACGCGAGATCAGCGCAGTATTGCAGAGGGTGTCGAAATTGTTCGGAATTTCAGCCAAGCTACGGGTAGTGGCGTTAACTGGTCAAAGTGTCTTGGGCTCTGGCACGGATCGTGGCCAGCGAAACCAGACCACTTCGCTAACGTGCCTTGGGTGACGACCCCGGGCAAGTACTTGGGCGTCCCGCTCGACTGTTATCGCGACAGCGATCAATATTGGAAAGCCCAGGCCAAGGATACGCGGGAAAAAACGGAGAAGTGGAAAGGTGCCGCCTTATCGATCTTTCCCAGAGCCACCACTTGCAACCTTTTTTTTATTAGCAAGCTGTGGTACGTAATGCAGGTATTGCATTTTTCACGTACAAATGTGCAGAAGTTACATAGAATATTCGCTGTATTTGTCTGGGCTTCTGAGTGGGAACGCTGCAGTCGTTCCAACTTGTTTCGTCGGGTAAAGAATGGAGGTTTGGGACTGGGTCACCTGTTCTTACGGCAGATTGTAAGCCGGTTTTTGTTTTTTAGAGATATTACCGACCCGTTCCTCCGCACTTTATGTCAATTACGGCTAAGCAGACTGCTCCCCGAGTATGTCGTGTCAACGGATGAGTGTGCTGGAGGAATCGGTGCTTACTTTAAAGAAATAGTGACCAGTGTAAAATTTCTTACCGTACGTTTTTCAGCAGAGTATCTTTCAAATGTCAAGCGAAAAGAGCTTTATTTTGCTTTGTGTGACATGGTATTCCCAGTACCTTTGTACAGATCATTGTGCAGTGGAGGCCCAGGTAAAAATGTTTTAAAAAGAGTGAAAAAAATGCATGTCCAGCCTGGAACAAAAACCTTTTTCTTTAAACTACACTCAGGTACGCTGCCAGTTAAGGCTTTTTTGGAAAAGAAAGGTTGCTTTTTGCCATGGGGCACGCATTGCTTAATTTGTAAGCTTCCAGAAACAGTTTATCATGTTTTTTTGCATTGTTGGGAAGGGGTTTACTTTTGGGATGTTCTGCAGCGATCTGTGAAAAAAGAATTTCCTCTGGATCCATATGGAATTCGGTTTTTGAGCGTAGAAAATGAAGATGGCGTTCCTTTCGACGCAATTATGCTCCTGGGCCTCCACTCCTTGTGGAGATCGCGAATGGCAGGCTACCACTTTGATAAGGATGCCCGGCCTGCTCGAGCGTATTTCAGGGAAAGCATTCATTGGTTCCTAGAAATACATAAAGCGGAACCGGAACCACCTGAGTGGCTTTCAAGGCTAGAGCCGCTCGTGACCTTGCCAGAGTTTTAACTTGACGATACCAGCACCATGCTGGTTGACTACACAGTCACAACATGTACTTTTTACATCGGGTGATTTTATTATCAGTGGTGTTTCATTTATGTGTTGTGTACCAAAGCAGGTAATAAGGAAAAAAAAAAGCAGAGTGGCGCAGTGGAAGCGTGCTGGGGCCATAACCCAGAGGTCCGTGGATCGAAACCACGCTCTGCTACAACTTTTACGTATTTTCGTTTATACTCCTCGACACATTTATATGACGCACATTATTGCGCGAAACGAGAGTGCAGCAGAGTGGCGCAGTGGAAGCGTGCTGGGCCCATAACCCAGAGGTTCGTGGATTGAAACCCCGCTCTGCTACAACATTTACGTATTTTCTTTTATACTCCTCGACACATTTATATCACGCACATTATTGGGCGAAACGAGCGTGCAGCAGAGTGGCGCAGTGGAAGCGTGCTGGGCCCATAACCCAGAGGTCCGTGGATCGAAACCACGCTCTGCTACATTTACGTATTTTCTTTTATACTCCTCGACACATTTATATCACGCACATTATTGGGCGAAACGAGAGTGCAGCAGAGTGGCGCAGTGGAAGCGTGCTGGGCCCATAACCCAGAGGTCCGTGGATCGAAACCACGCTCTGCTACAACATTTACGTATTTTCTTTTATACTCCTCGACACATTTATATCACGCACATTATTGGGCGAAACGAGAGTGCAGCAGAGTGGCGCAGTGGAAGCGTGCTGGGCCCATAACCCAGAGGTCCGTGGATCGAAACCACGCTCTGCTACAACTTTTACGTATTTTCGTTTATACTCCTCGACACATTTATATGACGCACATTATTGCGCGAAACGAGAGTGCAGCAGAGTGGCGCAGTGGAAGCGTGCTGGGCCCATAACCCAGAGGTCCGTGGATTGAAACCCCGCTCTGCTACAACATTTACGTATTTTCTTTTATACTCCTCGACACATTTATATCACGCACATTATTGGGCGAAACGAGCGTGCAGCAGAGTGGCGCAGTGGAAGCGCGCTGGGCCCATAACCCAGAGGTCCGTGGATCGAAACCACGCTCTGCTACATTTACGTATTTTCTTTTATACTCCTCGACACATTTATATCACGCACATTATTGGGCGAAACGAGAGTGCAGCAGAGTGGCGCAGTGGAAGCGTGCTGGGCCCATAACCCAGAGGTCCGTGGATCGAAACCACGCTCTGCTACAACATTTACGTATTTTCTTTTATACTCCTCGACACATTTATATCACGCATATTATTGGGCGAAACGAGCGTGCAGCAGAGTGGCGCAGTGGAAGCGTGCTGGGCCCATAACCCAGAGGTCCGTGGATCGAAACCACGCTCTGCTACAACATTTACGTATTTTCTTTTATACTCCTCGACACATTTATATCACGCACATTATTGGGCGAAACGAGCGTGCAGCAGAGTGGCGCAGTGGAAGCGTGCTGGGCCCATAACCCAGAGGTCCGTGGATCGAAACCACGCTCTGCTACAACATTTACGTATTTTCTTTTATACTCCTCGACACATTTATATCACGCACATTATTGGGCGAAACGAGAGTGCAGCAGAGTGGCGCAGTAGAAGCGTGCTGGGCCCATAACCTAGAGGTCCGTGGATCGAAACCACGCTCTGCTACAACATTTACGTATTTTCTTTTATACTCCTCGACACATTTATATGACGCACATTATTGCGCGAAACGAGAGTGCAGCAGAGTGGCGCAGTGGAATTGTGCTGGGCCCATAACCCAGAGGTCCGTGGATCGAAACCACGCTCTGCTACAACTTTTACGTATTTTCTTTTGTACTCCTCGACACATTTATATGACGCACATTATTGCGTGAAACGTGAAACGAGAGTGCAGCAGAGTGGCGCAGTACGCGGAAGCAACTTCTGGAGGGAGCAGCGACTCGCCTGCTTTGCAGGTGAGGTCCGATCTGAAGGCTAGTGGAGAATGTCAGCCCAGCGGAAGAAAGGACGAGAGTCAAGATAAGAAAGGTCAAGACGTACCGGGAGCGGAGGCGTCCATGGTACGTCCAAAGGCGGTGGCTACTAAGGGGGAGGCTCCTCGAAGCTCCTCTGGAGTAGACGCTACTGAAGAGCCTGTTGAGGGCATGGATTTAACCGGTGCGAGCTCAAAGAGGCCCAGGGACCCGTCAGAGGGAGGAGATGGACGTGAAGGTGATGACGGTAGCTGCGAGGGTCCTCCTCCGAAAGCTACCCTTCTCAGACGCGCAACCCTGAAACCAAAACTGAACATTCCTCCTGACAAGCGGAATTCGCCGTTGGCTGCCCCGCCATAGCGGGGTCGCTGTCTGGGAGTGGTCTATGGCTGTGGACGGCCTTCGTGCGGAACTTCCTGACCCTAGTGCTAGTTTGCAACGGCACTGGTGGGCCTACAAACTATGCGTCAAACATGAAGGGAGAGCAGAACGATGTAAGTTTGTTTGCAGTATAATTCGTTGTGCGAGTGTCCTTTGAGCTTTCTCTTCTGTTTTCATGGCCAGTAATAATAATGTAGCACTTCGTATTGCCACGTTTAATGTTCGAGGGTTAACGTCCAGGCGGCGACAAGTGCAACTAAATCGCCTGTTGATGGAAAACGACATATACATTCTTGCTGTCCAAGAAACAAAGATTGAAAGTGAAGAGCAAACAACGAAAATGGTTGATATGTTTAAATCACGGTACAATGTTTGCGTATGTCATGCGGTGGGCAAGTCAGGAGGGTGTTTATTAATGCTGCGTAATTCTGTCGGTATCGTTGAACAAAGTGTGTCAACAACCCAGGATGGACGATTTGTACTGTGTGATTTTGCTTTACATGATGTATGTTGGCGAATAATATGTGTGTATGCTCCAAACATCCTACATGAAAAAACTGCATTTTTTGATTATGTGGCCAACCTTTTGACACCTGACAGAAATGTGGTTCTCCTAGGAGATTTTAATTGTGTTTGTATGCCTGAAGACCGTGTACAGAATACGAGAGGTAGAGATACGAGTGCAATCAGACTTCATGAAATCGTGTCGAATTTTGAGTTAGCCGATGTCGGAAACATCTTAAGTGCAAATGAAGTATTTTACACTCACTTCCAAGGGGAGAGCCATGCTAGGCTAGACCGGATATACATGTCAGCGGGTCTTGTGCCAAGGCTCACGAACTACGCAGTGAAACATGTGAGCTTTAGTGACCACAGCATAGTGGTGTGTACGGTAGGGAAAAAATACAGCGGCTCGAAGTTTAACTGGGAACTCTGGAAAATGAATGATAACATCTTAAAAGACGAATTCTTCGTGAGAGCTATAATGGAAAAAATCCAAACTGTAAGAAAGGAGGCTGTGTCAAACATAGCGGAGGCATGGGAGAATTTTAAAAACGAAGTAAAACTACTTGCGATCGAGAGGACGACGGTGATACGCCGCAAAGCAAAACAAAGGGAAAAAGAATTACAAAACATGCTAGGTTACTTTCAAAACGCCGAGTGCACTGTACCGGGATTATTTAGTACAGAAGTAAAAACGATCAAAAGCGTACTTGAAGCGATGGATGCGGAACGTTATAAAGGCGCAGTGATAAGGGCACGAACGGAGCGACTATGGCAAGGGGAAGCGCCAACAAAACGCGCGCTCAGTGAAGAGAAAGGTTACGCCTCAAGTAACCGTATTAAAGAAATCTGGTACAACGACGCTTTGTCGGCAGACCAAAGTACAATAGAGACAGCCTTTGTTGAGCATTACCGGACACTGTTAAGCAGACAGGTCAAAGTATCTGAAGAGTTCGTAGATAACTTTCTGGCGCTCCTGCCAAAGGTAGATGACGAAGGGAAAGAGGGACTCGAAAGGCCCATCTCAGTCACTGAAATTTTACACGCTATAGAAACCCTTGGTAGCGGAAAGTCGCCAGGACCTGATGGGCTGGGAGCGCTCTTCTACAAAACGTTTAAGATGGAAGTTGCAGAAATACTTCAGTGTTATAGCAGAAGCATACGAACTTAAACAGCTACCACCCTCATTTAGAAGAAGTCACGTTGTGCTAATACCTAAAACAAATGACCCAATCAAGCTACAGTCAGTAAAGGGATATAGACCTATAAGTCTCACGAATGTGGATTATAAAATATACATGAAGGTACTAGGGAAAAGACTACAGTCTGTTATTAACACAATAGTTGGTCCTCATCCAACTTGCGGAATAAAGAAGCGAACAATATTCACTAATATTCACGTCGCTAGAAGTATACTGGAGTGTTGCGACTCGAGCCTCGCGTGCGTTGCAATGGTCCAGCTCGATTTGGAAAAAGCTTTCGACAGAGTTGCTCACAGCATTCTTATGGCCACGTTAGAATACATCAATGTAGGTGGAATCATTCACGACGGTGTCGCCATGGCTTATGAAAAATGCTCTGCTCAAGTGATAATAAATAAACGACTGAGTGACAACATACCGGTGCTTTCAGGAGTGCGTCAAGGATGTCCCCTGTCGCCGTTGCTCTTTGCTATTTTTCTTGGGCCTTTCTGTCTAAAGATACGTGAAAACCAAAATATCCGTGGCTATCGTCTAATAAACCAAGAGGTAAAAATACTAGCGTACGCAGACGATATTGCGCTGTTCTGTACAGACCAAGAGAGCATTCGGGAGGCAATTAAAGATGCTAGACAATTCTGTAGCAGCACTGGTAGTGCCATAAACTGGCAAAAAAGCTTAGGCTTCTGGCATGGCCAGTGGAGTAGTAGGCGGACAGTTTTCGAAAGCATAGCGTTCACCGACACCCCGACCAGTTACCTCGGCGTGCCTTTACAACATTACCAAAATGCGAATACGCAGTGGACAGAACAAGCTGAACGGGTTCAGGCGCAAACAACCAGGTGGGGAGGCAGGAGCCTCTCAATATTTGCGAAATCGGCAGTGTGTAATGTGTTTCTTGTCGCCAAAGTGTTTTACATGTTACATGTATTATGTATGTCCCGAATGAGTGTGCAGAAGATGCACAGAATTTTTGCGGTTTTCGTGTGGGGATCTAAATGGGAGCGTACAAGTCGTTTGAATTTGTTTCATTCGGTGAAAAAAGGGGGACTGGGATTACAAAACTTGTTTTTCAAGCAGATAGTGGCTAGATTCATGTTCCTGCGTGATGAAAGTAATGGTTTCTTGCGATGTGGTCATCCAGACGCAACTGAGTGACGCAATGCCAGATTTTCTAGTTACGTCAAGCCCAGCACCAAAAGTGTCAGTGAAAGGGTTTTGGTATGAGATAATAAGTGCTTATCGGTTCCTGAGAGCGCACTTTTCGTTAGAATATTTGAGCGCTGTCACAAAAAAGCGATTGTACAGAGATTTGGTGCATGTTATGTGTCCTGTTCCAAGATACCGGGCGATATATGTACTCGGGAATGAAAAGAATGTTTTAAAACGGGTTAGAAGAATTCCAGTGAGGGCTACCACAAAGATGTATTTCTTTATGCTACACACGGGCACGCTTCCTGTCAAGCCATGGCTAAAAGAGAAGGGAATATTTCTACCTTGGGGTGTAAACTGCTACATTTGCAAAAAACCTGAAACCATTGAGCATATTTTCTTGGATTGCTGGGACTCCGTCTTCCTTTGGGATATTCTACAAAAGACTTTTAAAAAAGAGTTCCCACTAACACCATTCGGTATCCGGTTTTTACCATTTGAAGAAACAGGAGGTGTGCCCTACGACATGGTGATGCTACTTTGTATGCACAGCGTGTGGAAAACACGAATGGCTGTGCGAAATGAAGATGTAGATATAAGGCCTGCTAGTGAATACTTTAAAGAAAATGTTCTCTTTATTCGAGAAGTATACAAATCTCTTAGTGAACCACCAGAGTGGTTACTTGCCTTTGAACAATTGGCTACAATGAAATACTATTAACATAATTCATCAACAAGATACAATCGCGGATTACACATGTTGATTTTTCGGCTGGGGCCGATGGTGTCTGTGCTGTCCAAGGTCTGTATCGCTACGAACAGGTTTTAAATAAAAAAAAAATAAAAAAAGCAGAGTGGCGCAGTGGATGCGTGCTGGGCCCAAAACCCAGAGGTCCGTGGATCGAAACCACGCTCTGCCACAAATTTTACGTATTTTCTTTTATACTCCTCAACACATTTATGACGCACATTTTCCCGCGAAACGAGAGTGCAGCAGAGTGGCGCAGTGGAAGCGTGCTGGGCCCATAACCCAGAGGTCTGTGGCTAGAAACCACGGTCTGCTAGCATTTTTTACAGGAAGGGTGAGTGTGTCTGGACACTCCATGTGTGTGTGTGTGTTGTGTGTGTGTGTGTGTGTGTGTGTGTGTGTGTGTGTGCAGCAAGCACCAATTATATAAGATCCTGCTCGAAATGCCAAGCGCATGTGGCAAGCCAGACAAGACGACGCATGTCGCAGCAAAAAGACGCGTGGTACTCAAACGAAAAGCTTTAAAGGAGCCTACGCGAAATTCAAAAGGCACTGGACAGACATTTGGGATTTTGTTGCAGGTTGTGCGATCGGCTGTGGTTCGAAATTCTGTATCGCCTCAGTGTTGTGTGCTAAGCATCTTCGCTTGTAAACCATCTTCTTAGAGTCGGATGGCTCCTCAGTTTTTTGACAGCGAGGCTGTATATGCCGAGCCAAAACTAATCTCCACAGAAAACCCGTAACGTGGTTATGTGCCAGAGAAATTGAATAGGCCCTACTACGAATCGCTGTTCCGCTTAAAGTGAAGAACTTATCCGAGGGCAGAGACATACGTGCGACCAACCGACCAAAAATTGGGCAAACCTCACTACTCACCACTGGTCCACTAAGGAAGGCAGGCAGAGTGGGTGAGTTGGTACGTTTAGATGATAAAAATATACAACGGCGCTTAACACACAGGAAGAAAGAGATAAGTGACACGCACGGCCATGCACTTGCAATTAGTTCTGTTGAAAAAGACATGTGGTTTATCAAGCAAAAGGCTTAAAGTGAGCGCGCACGCTCAGTGTCAAGAAGGATACATTCGTCCTTCCGAGAGGCACCGCCTCGTGTGAGCTCACTGGCCACCACTGGTTATCAGTTGCAAGTTCAGCGCCGTGTGTGTCGCTTCTTTCTTTCGTCCTGTGCGTTAAGCGCTGTTTTATATTTTTATCACGCCCACTAAAATGTCGCGAAATGGAGAATGCGGCAAAAACGGCTCCTCAAATTCGTGCAGGAAACGCCAAGCTCATGCAGCTAGCCAGCCAATTGTCGCGGCAAAAAGACGTATGCTACTCAGACGGAAAGCTTTAAAGGAGCATACGCTACGTTCATGGGCCGCCAAGCGGAGTACGGCTGTGAAGCAGCTTACAAGCGGTAACTTCGGCCCGAGGATCAGTCGGTTCGAGCCCGCTTAAAACGACACGCAAATGCGTAACATAATTTGTCGTACCCGCGTGATAAACCCAGTGATAAATGCATGAGCGTATCCCCACTCATGTCATGCATGTGCGTATCATTAGCTTCTGTTTTCTTCCTTTTCATTTTTACAAGTGAACCGAGATGTAACGAGCGTGTGTACGGTGAATTATTCGCGATATTGAACAGCTCGAAAAATAGTTCCCTCCTAACAAAATGGACGATAGATGTTTTCCGGGAGCCGTAAAACTGTTTGAATTTTGGAAGCGCAGTATTCAGGCTTTTTTGGTGCCCAAGTTTTATTGAAATACTTCTTTTTTTGTTCTCCAGCTGTTTTCCGTTTTCGGAGGTTGGAGGCTTGCGGTGGTCAGGCTTTAACTGGCGACAAAATGACGCCGACGCAAAAGAAAAAAAAAGTGACCAATACCAACCGACGAAAATGAACTAAAAGAAATCGGGCGGGGGAGGTTTAATCATTTTTGTATTGTTCGTTGATGATCTGTACTTGTGTGGTATTACAAATAAAGTCTCATTAGATTTGTTTTATAGAATATCGCAAGTAGACACTCATTGCTTCTGCGCTGTGCATATATCACCGATGGCATGAAAAGTTGGGTTAGTCGGAATAATCACACATGGGCTATTCAGCGCTGAAAGACGAAGAAACAGAAAGTAACGGACGAGCGCTGTCCTGTGATTTCTGTTTCTTCGTCTTCGTCTGTCCGCGTAGCATCAAGCATGCCAAAGATGAACGTGTGATGCGGCCGCCTTTCCAGAGAGGTTCTGAAAAACATTGTTACTCTGCAGTGTATTGAATGAAACTACAATAATAAATATTGAGACGTGCAGATACATATAGGACCAAGTTTTAGCGTCAGTAATATCAGTGAACGAGACTGTCGGGTGTAGCAATGCGGCGCCGGCGACTCGTATAAACAAAACCGTTCTGTTGGCGAATGCCGGGGGTCGGCAGGTATATATCAGCTGACTTCAGCGGCGTTTTCCTGGAAGCGCGGCTTCGGAAATGCGTGGTGTTGTTGCAGATCTCAGTGGCTGGAGGCGTCCGACCACCGCGCTCGAACCGTGTGAACATGACCGTCGCTCGAGAGGGTCGTGCATGAACTAGTGAAGACCCCGTGCAGCAGTGTTTTTAACAGGCGCGAGGAGAGGGTCCGGGAGGAGACGGATTTCGGAACGCGCCGAGTGCGTATCGGAATAAACGAACTGCATTTTACCCAGTCTGTCTCCTCTCATCAGCGGCATACGAGAGTCTGGCTCTCTCGGTTCATATCGGATAAAGAGGCATCCGAACATCACTGAGACTGTCACTGAAATATAAAAATAACCTTGATGAATGGACGGAGAAACTTTGTAAGGTCATCGGGAACGCTCTCTAGCATGTATAGCGGGCTGCTCCTACGTCGGAACAGAAAGACCAAGTCTGTCTGCTGCGTCCCGGACCCGTTGAACTGTCCATAGCTGTTCCTCGAGTCCGGGGCTACTAATAGCAGCCTCCCATTCGGACGGCGTGATGCCCTTGCCGCCGCGTGACGCGGGGCACCTGACCAGCATACGTTCTAAGAGCATATGCCAGAGCATATATCCGCGCGTAATGAACATGCATTAGTTGGCTGCATATCCGGACGAATCTTGCGTAATAATGCGAGGTCAGTCTACACCCCGACCTGAAGCTAGATGTCAAAAAAATTGTCCACCGAAAGAAAGCTCGTGATGCCACCCCCCCCCCCCCATTCCTCCTTCCTAAAAGAATATGATGAAACGAATTATCTTGCGTAATAAAACACGAATAGGTTCGACGAGTGTTGGCAAAAAGTGACGCGCTGAACTCTGAGTACGCCCCGCCACGGTGGTCTAGTGGTGATGGGGCTCGACTGCTGACCCGAAGGTCGCGGGATCGAATCCCGGCCGCGGCGGCTGCATTTTCGATGGAGGCCAAAATGTTTGAGGCCCGTGTACTTAGATTTAAGTGCACGTTAAAGAAGCCCAGTTGGTCGAAATTGCCGGCGCCCTCCACTACGGCATCTCTCACAATCATTTATTTATTTATTTATTTACAAGATACCTGCGTTGCCTCAAAGGCGTTATCGCAGGGGAGACATCTGTATGATCATATGCTACATGTTTTACAGTGAAAATAAGCAACAAAAATATATGAGACAAGGTTAACATCAAGATAAACAAGTGAAAGGACAATAGGTTAGCATGTTCAAAGGTAACATAAAGTTGGAACAAAAACTAGCACAATTATACATTATTGTAAACACAATCGGGAATAAAAATCATGATTATCAGGTACAGAAACGTAGTCTTCCGGTAACAGGTTCCAATCTCGAGCAGTTTGTGGAAAAAAAGATCTGGAAAAATGATTTGTGTTGCAGCTGTATGCACGCACTTTCTTGGAGTGGTCGTGCCTAGTCGAGACGTAGGATGGTTCCGACAAATAGGTGCGGCTGTTAATGCCTGTTTGATTATAAAAAATACGGTGGAAAAATTTGAGTCTTAAGTTTTTTCTTCTAGCTTTTAAAGTTTCCCAGCCAGTAATGCTTTTAATTCAGTGACACTTTGAAAAGGGCAGTAATTACTGGAGACGAATCGTGCAGCCTGATTTTGAAGCTTTTCTATTGCTTTTATCAAATAGTCCTGATAAGGGTCCCAGATCATAGAGGCGTAATCTAGGATAGATCTAACATGTAAAAAGTATAGTGTTTCTTTGACATCTTTGGACGCTGATTTGAAATTTCTGCGAATAAAAAAACATTTTACTTGCTTTAGATATTGTGTGTTGGATATGTTCGTTCCATTTTAGTTTCGGCGTAAAGTATACCCCGAGGTATTTGCACTCTGGGACTGTGTTTATTGTTGTGCCTTCAATTGTGTATTTTGTTTGACGTTCCAATTTCTTGTTTGAAAAGCGGATGTGATTACATTTACTAATATTCAAGCTCATCTGCCACCGCTGACACCAATTTACTATTTTATCAAGGTCGGTCTGCAGGATTGTTATATCTGATATAGAATTAATTTCTCTGTAGACGACGCAGTCATCTGCAAAAAGTTTAATGGGGGACTGTATGTCATCTACAATATCATTAATGTATATGAGGAACAACAGTGGCCCCAGAACACTGCCCTGGGGCACTCCCGATGATACTGTTATGTATGATGAGCTACAACCATTAAGGACTACACACTGTTTACGACCGTTTAGATAGTTACAAATCCAGTTTTCGGTTTTATTGTGTATGTTTAAGCCCTTTAACTTAGTATTTAGCAGGCGGTGACATACTGTGTCGAACGCCTTCCTGAAATCGAGGAATAGTGCGTCGACATATATCGTGGTTATTATTATTATCATATCGTGGTTATTATTATTAACTCTGAGTACAGCGAAGTGGTCAGCAGCAAGGTTCCTTGTTCACCTTATAGCTGATATATATATATATATATATATATATATATATATATATATATATATATATATATATATATATATATATATATATATATATATATATATATATATATATATATATATATATATCTGTTTATTTATATATATACGTAGATTATGAAGAGTCTGTCTTCGGTTACCGTAAAATAAACAGGAAAAATGTATACGCTTCTAAAAAAACTGTTCATTTGTCGATGTTTCGATGGGAGACCGATCTTCATCACGACGCAATTAACCAGGCTTCGATGAATCATCGTCCTCCGAGCCGAGAGAGAGAGAAAAAGTAAGAAGAAAAAAAAAAGAAAGGAAAAGATAAAAGTAAAAAATAAAAAAGAAGTAAAAATAACTTGAGGAAAAAGAGTCGCGAACACACCACGTGCACATACTTGGACATACGAACAACGCGTGTTTTCTGGAGAAAAAGAAATTAACAAAAGAAAACTATGTAGATATACACAGATCGCCCATGTGGACACATAAAGTACATTCCTGTTGTCCATAGTCGAGCTCCAATGCTCCGATCGAAACGTCGCCAAATAAACAGTTTTTTAGAAGCTTATACCTTTTACATATATATATATATATATATATATATATATATATATATATATATATATATATATATATATATATATATATATATATATATATATATATATATATATATGGCGTACACATAATAACACGGTACAAGAGTTACAGCTGGTTGTGTTTATGCGAACTGAAATGCATGCGGCGACAGTGCTTATAGTATTCAGTACAATATTTTCGTTCAATAAACAGTTCAATAAAAATTTAACACCTCGAAAAAAAAAGACTATGCGCAGTCGACAGGATTCGAACCTGTGCGGGGAGACCCCAATGGATTTCTAGTCCATCGCCTTAACCACTCGGCCACGACTGCACGCTGGCGAAGGGCCACCTATTTTTAAACGTCTCGTGTCTAGAAGCGCGAAGTGGCCTTGAACGGCGACGCCCCCCGCAACCATGCCATCTCGTATACTTGTCCCGCCCGCTCTTTTGCCTCTCGTCTGCGTATTATTATTTTCTCTTTTTTTGCTACTCCTTAAAATGAAGGCAAGACAAAGGCTGGTAAATTTCCAAGCCGCGAAATGGCACTAACTTGAAGGAGTTCTTCAAATTGGATTTATTCAAATGGGGCTAATTTGAAGGAGAGAGGGCTTGACACCTCGCCTTTGCACTGCTTTCTTATTTTAAGGGCCTCAGTGTAAGGGGGTCGGGAAGAGGAGAAGGGGAGCGACAGTAAAACTTCGCCCTCCCCCCTCCCAATAGACAACCCTGCCCATTCCTATAGATCTCAACGTGGCTACACCCGCGTCGACGTGTGTCGTTCCGGCCTGATAGCAATGCACACCGTACAAATTATATTTATTAATGCTCAACAGGGCTGCATCTCCTTCTACGCAAACACGTTTCACTTTCGCGTTATAAATGATTCCTGTGAAAAAGAGATCACCTGCGGATTTTTGTATGCCTTTGCACGCGTTCACCAGTTTTTTATCACTGCATATTTCTTCTACAGGTACCCTTAAATACAATCCTTCTATGTATGTATACGCTACTTCGAAATTTCCTCTCTGCTTCCTTTGTACAAAAAAAAAACAAATATAACGAGCCGGAATAAAGCGAATTATTCCGTATAGCGAACACCTGAAGCTCTCTGACCAATGTAAGTGTAAAGTAATCCTTCTAATGAACTGGGCTTTAGCACATAGAAATTGAAGCGCACGTGTATAGACGTCTTGAAACGGTGTGCATGTGCCAACGTGGAGTTCAGGGGACTTGTCTTGCATTGTTTTAAAACGAATTGCTTTCTTAATATCCGGATTTCATTTATTTAGTTCCTCGGGTAGTTCGTAAACATGAGCATCCGGTTTTCGTTTTCAAAACGTCTAGTTTGACGATGGACGCGCAAACGAGATTAACTGGTGGGAGCAATATCATACCTTCGTTTGCGTTGATGATATACGTGCGTAATATTACGAATAAAAGCCATCCCTGTGCGTATTTGGACATGAAATAAAATCGAAATAGGGGCGCTAAATTCTGAAACTGTAAATAGAATGAACGCTGCACTCCAAAAATAGCGAAGTGGCCTCTGTAGTTCTTCATGGATCTTAATTATTGACGGTCAGTGTATAGTTGATAGTCGACACGCATTCCACAGCTTTAGCATATACTGTACTGCCGCCATTATCGCTACCGCCATCTTCTGCCGTAATTCAGTGGCGTGTCATATGTATAGTTTATTCTTTCTTTACTTAAATAGTAAAAAATCTTGTTGCCCTAGATGTATTCGTACCGCTGTGTTGTTGTTGGGGGTCATCCAGTCACTGATGAGTTCCGGTGCTATTATGAGTGTATAAACATCAGTGTGGATTGTTCAATAAAAGTCATTTAAGCTCACTTAGACATCTCATTGTCGTGTCTTCGTAATTAAAATATACCCAATTTAATGTATGACACCTTTTTCTTGCCTGCATTCCAAAATACTGCAATTTAATAAATATTTAAACGCACCGATGAAAAAAAATCTACTGCGCAGTCGACAGGATTCGAACCTGTGCGGGGAGACCCCAATGGATTTCTAGTCCATCGCCTTAACCACTCGGCCACGACTGCACGCGGGCGAGGCGCCAACGTCTCGCGTCTTAAGGCGCGTGGCCTTCAATGGCGACGACCTTTCGTTCTTTGGAAGGAAGGCGTCGGAGGCGCCAGGGGGGAAAGCGGGGGAGAGAGAGAAGATAGAGAAAGCCGTCTCAAGGTGTCATAGCGCTAGCAAACACGGACGAGGAAGATACAACGGGACAAGCGCTCCCGTTGTGTCTACCTATAGTCCGTGTGTGTTAGCGCTATGACACCTTTTGATACATTTAACCAACTAGCCCAAAATGTCACATTGACAAGCCTCCGTGAAGTTTTTAGCCTGCCCAGAAAGGTCTCTACAGTTCTTTCAGGGATGTCCTAGTCCGCCCTGAGAGAGAGGGGTATGAAGTTACGAAAGGCCCTTGGGAAAGTCATCACAATCAGGCAAGTTACCCAGAGGCGGCGCCAGGGTCACACGCGTCATCAACACGTTATGACATCATATGGTGACGTCATCACGGGATGATGATATTTTGCATCGATCGTGTTGGAGTCGACGGTCAATTTTCGCGTTTGATGAAGCATCTAAGGCATTCCCTTTAATAAAACATACAGTTATGTCATCGTCGTCTCGTGAGCGATGCTGACGACATAACTATTCATTTTGGTTATTAATTGCGTAAGCCCGTGCATAATAAATAGATGTAGGCCTAAACACGGTCTTTCAGCATTAACCTAATGGCTTACCTCGTTTAAAATTGATCTCTCTCTTTCTCTCTCTCTAGCATAAGTTTTAGATAACACCAAAAGAAGAAAAGATATGCCTCACCCCTCCATTTTTCCATAAGGCACGAAACATGCAGGCGATCTGTAGTTTGTACAAGCGAGATAGTTATGTGTCCCACGGTAAAACAGCAAGAAAAATGCAGATGCGAGGACTTGCCGAAAAAAAAGAGCGTAAACTACAGTACACGCATAAAACTGGCACGAACCATCCAGGTAAATTGCGAGCGCTTCTATGGTGGCTCGCAGTTGCCCGCAGCATGTACAGCAGAGTGGCGCAGTGCTCCTCACCTTGGGGCTCAGACTGCCTTATCTGTAATAAGCCAGAAACTATTGACCATGTTTTCTTACATTGCTGGGAGGGCGTGTACTTTTGGGATGTACTACAGAGGACAATCAAGAAGGAATTCCCGTTAGATCAATACGGTATCAGGTTTCTCCCAATAGATAATGAGAATGGATTGCCGTTAGACTTAATAATGTTAACCGGCCTCCACTGTCTATGGCGGGCGCGTATGGCAGGATTTCACCGCGATCCAGATGCAAGGCCCGCAAGAATGTACTTTCGTGAGTGTATGTCGAAATTTGTTGAATTGCAGAAAACGCAGGAGATTGTACCTGAGTGGTTATCGAGAGTGGAACCCTTGACAGTGCTCAAGGAATTTTAAAATTGATGTCTGTCCAGTAGGACGGACAACATTTGATGTTATTTATTCTATGTGTTTGTGATGTGGTTTATGTCTGGAAGCAGGCAATAAAGCAAAAAAAAAAAAAAAGCAGAGTGGCGCAGTGGAAGCGTGCTGGGCCCATAACCCAGAGGTCCGTGGATCGAAACCACGCTCTGCTAAATTTTCTTCATTTTCCTTTCTTTTATTTTTCAAGTTTTTTTACAATTTCCCGCTAATGTGACCTTCTATACATTCAAATTATTTCAAATCTTTGAGCGTGTACAATTGTCGCACAGCAACATACCTCTTCTCATGTATCTTACGTGCCTTCCAGGTCATGGAATGCACTCAACTCATAGCAGCTATAAATAACTAATTGCAACACGGTTCTGGGCCTTCCAGGTCCGAGTTCTGGGCCTGAAAAGTTTGGAACTCGGGTCGAGTTAGTTATTTAACCGTACATAAAAAAAGAAGGATCCGATTGGTATTTTACGTGAAGCAACGACTCGACATATAGAAATATTCCAGAAGTTGTCTTGCGCTATATAACAACCCAGACCAATAGCGACAAAAAGCGAAAAATAAAATTCGCTTTGTCACACTAATATGACAATGATAATGATGTTCCTTCACCACGTGACACATGCCCACAATTTGAGATAGATCAAGAACGGGATAGCTGAACCTAC
Source organism: Rhipicephalus sanguineus (assembly GCF_013339695.2). NCBI lineage: Eukaryota > Metazoa > Arthropoda > Arachnida > Ixodida > Ixodidae > Rhipicephalus > Rhipicephalus sanguineus. The sequence goes on from NC_051181.1 coordinate 75,952,623, forward strand.
AGGAAAATACATAGAGATATCAACCTCTTCAAAACATAGAACACATAATGATGTTGCCGCCTTCGCGTCGTGAACTGTAATGGAAGCTACCCACTGTGGGACAAGAATTATGGTGCGGAAGGTAGACTTCATTTTCTTTACTAATTAAACAAACCAAATTTGACTAAATAAACGAAAACATGCATCCTTTTTGAGCAGTAAATTAATGGATTAACTTCTTTACATCGCTCTCTCCCGTCAATTTGAGAGTTTCTAAAAAAAATAATGAGCCACCCCCCCCCCACCTTTTCCTTTTTCTATACGGGACGATGCAAGAGGCAAGCCCTCATCACTTTGTATGCAGTCGAACCCGGATATATCGAATCTAAAGGGGGCCATAAAAGTGTTCCATGAATAAGTAGCAGATACATATCAGGGGTCTCGAACTCACCTCAGCTAGCGGGCCGCAGTCACGAAAGTGAGTCCCGCAAGGGCCCGGTGGTCAGTGAAGATGGTTGGACCGGGAGCGGGGGGGGGGGGTAGGGAGGATAGAGTTTGGACGCAATGGCAGCTAATGCGGCCCTTTGAAAGAAGGTCAGCTGCCGTCTCGTAAAAAGATCACGTGGTACGTGACGCCAACAGGCAGAAAAAGTGTTCCACACTCGCCGCCATGGCTGCGATCGGCGCTGACTAACACTCCTAGGTTTAAATGAACATACATACCCCATAAACTGGACGAGAAGATGACGGCCGCAGTAGCTCAGTTGTAGAGCATCGGACGCGTTATTCGAATTTCGCAGGTTCGGTTCCTGCCGGCGGTAAGTTATCTTTTCTTCCGCTTTACTTTCTTCCCATTTATATCCTAATTGCTACAAATAACGCCCCCTATACTTTCTTATGCATTATTGTCTGTTAGTTCTCATTAATATTGTGTCTAACAAAGAAAAAGAAACGAGCCCTTGAAAGTAATCTTCTTTCCTTCCTTTGAAAGAAGGTCTTTCCCATACCTCATAAACGGGGGTCATTTCTGAAGGGGATTGGGTGTCTGGATTCGAGAAACATACCGATACCAATCTCCGTGATGAAGATCTAGACTCCGATTCTTAAATAAAGAGTGTTTGTACCACGGGTATGTTTCTACAAATGGTGACCGCGTGGGGTACCTCACGAAAAAGATTCCTCGAGACCAGACACGTCTGCGTAGCACTACCCGAGCGAAGTGTTATTAATCGCAATGGTCGAGAAAATAACGCAGGTGCCATTTAATAAAGTCAGAAAATTGTTTCCTTTTGAAGCACAAAATAAATGCTAAAGTTCTCAACCCACTCTCTTAAACACGCCTTCTGCCTTGCCCGCTGTGCGGGCAGCTGTCCATTGCGGGTTGAAAGCTCATGAATTACTTATTAAGAAAATTAAAAAAAAGCAATATGCGACGAAGACAGTCATGTGCGGGCCGGGCCGCGTGTTTGAGTCCCCTGATGTGCACAATAATTCGTTATACGCGGGTTTGATATGTGCGGGTTCGACTGTATAACCGAGGCAGGTATGCACTCCACGGTAAAACAGCTGCATGGTAGGACTTGCTAGGTAAACATCGCAAACGACAAAACAAAATAAAGAGAGAGAGAAGAAATAATAGAGAAGGAAATGCAGGGAGGTTAACCAGTATAGGACAACCGGTTTGCTACCCTACACATGGGGACAGGGTGGGGGAGATTTAAAGATGGAGAGGAAAGAGAGAAAGATAGCACATGACACTGCACACAGAATCAGTCGTTCACTCTTGCGTGGTACGCGACATTTTTGTCAAAGCCGCTTGTCCAAGTTCGTCTCTCTTAAAAACCTCAGCAGTGCCTTCATCGCCTTCAGCTGTGATGTCTTCTGTTGACGGCATGCAAGAACTGTTTCAACAGACATTTGTCCACTGTCAAGGCGCGCTAGAACGGACGCCAGTGACTGTCTCTGAACATTATATGCCGGACAGTCGCACAGGACGTGGTGTAGCGTCTCCTCGCAACGACAGGCATCACAAAGAGCGTTGTCGGCCATTCGAATCCGAAAGGAATGGCATAAAGTACCGGAGCCCGCTTAAGCGATGCCCAGTTCGCATCGTCACCACTGCTACATAAAATACAAAAGAAATTTGGGCAGCTACGCACTATAGTGGTGCGAAGACTGAGGATGCGTCGGAGCTGGTGGCGTTTCGCTGCTCCTTTTCCTTCTCGCCACCCTCTCATCCTTTAACACCCCTTGGTATACTACACAATGCGTGGCTACGCTTGCTCTCTCTTTTTTTCGATCTCTTTTTTGCTTCTGTTTCTTTCTATACCTTTCTCTCTCTATTCCTTTCCCTGTTTTTCTATCTTTTTCTAGTTTATTTTCATTCCATTTCTCTCTTTCCCTTTCTTTCTATCTTTTTCTTTCTCTCTCTCTCTCTCTCTCTCTCTGTACTCGTTTTCTCGTTCATCAGACCTTTCCATCACATGCCGGACACATCGGCCCACGTGTTCTGGGAGCAAGCAGAAGGTCAAGAAGAGGATGAAGAGAGCGCGTACCGGGTCATGAGGATGATAGTTTTTTGGTGTCGCGAACTGGCATAACGATGAGCTAATCAGTGGAGCTTCAGGTTAAGCTTATCAGGTTAACTTTAGCAGGTTAAGCTTATCAGCGGAGCTGTTAAGTTGTTGTGGTTGTTGTTGTTGTTGTTGTTGTTGTGTAGCGCCCGTGGCATCGCTTTATCATTCGCTTGCCCCGATTCGCTTCTCGGTAGACACCTGAACCGTGCTGTGAGGGAAGGGACGTCTGTGCGCGTGACATTGGCCGTTGTAAACCCTCCTAAGGCGCCTACTGCAATTGCTGATGCGAAGTACCCGCGTGTATGTAATTCAATGTGCCCACCTATGTAGCTGACTCCTTTGTTGATGCTGTGGCTTATGATGATGATGATGATGAATTATAGCCCAGCCCTTTGTAATAGGTTCGCCGCTTTGGTGTGACGCCTGGTGCGATGCAACGCTTCTGCCACGCAGTATTACATCTGCTATACCCAGACTCTTTGCCCCATATCACGACTGTATAAGGTCTTTCTTCGAAACAGTTTCGAGCACACTGGCGTGGCTCTGTGGTAGAACGCTCGACTGGGTTCGATTAAAGCTCGAACCCTGATTTTTATAATTTCCTCCTGTGATATCGCAGCATGTCGCGTCACCTGTATATATGCATGAATATATTGTCACGTGGTCGTGACGTCGACGAAGACAACAGTCAGCACGTCCGAGATGAAACTGTTTATTTGGCCGAACTTGTGGCCAAGGAATTGAGACTAGAACTACAGCAATACACGCTGTGCAATGATAGCGGCGAACAGGGCGTCGTCCGTCGATCAACTCACAAGCGGTGAAGCGTGTCGGCATTTAAACATGTGCCGTCGAATATTCCAGCGTTATCGCTGGCTGTCGTGCAAATTCTAGAATGAGCTCGTATGTGCGCGTCTTGCGCGCAATCTTAACAAAAACGATCTACAATGATCGGGAAGCTTCTCGAACAATGAGGCGCGGTTCGCGCAGAGCGTTGCTGACAGTCTTTGTGGGCGAAATACGAATAAAGCAAAAGTGATAATAGGAAACGCCCGTGGCAATGCCCCCCTCTGAAAAAGCATCGTCCCGATGCTTAAAACAGAACAGGCCAATGCATGCAACAATAAATAACAAGAATAAAGCTACAAAGTACAATAAACAATAAGCACAAGCAAGAAAGTACAATAATAAAGCAAAATGACAGTCCTCAGATTTGCTAACGCGCGTAATATGGTTTGAGGCGCACGACATGGACGACTTCAGGTCGTGCACGGCGCCGCTGAGAGTTTGTAATGCCGTTAGGGACAACCTCGTAGTCGAGTGCGCCCAGGCGCCGAAGTACCCTGTACGGTCCGAAGTAACGGCGAAGAAGCTTCTCGTTCAGTCCGCGTCGGCGGATTGGCGTCCAGACCCAGACATGGTCACCGGGCTGGTACTCAATGAAGCGTCGCCGAAGATTGTAGCGACGGCTGTCGGTGTGCTGCTGGGTTTTGATTCGCAGGCGGGCCAGCTGTCGTGCTTCTTCGGCGCGCTGTAGGTAGGTGGTCATGTCGATATTTTCCTCGACGGTCACGTTTGGTAACATGGCGTCGAGCGTTCTTGCCGGGCTCCGTCCGTAGACCAACTTGTATGGAGTCATCTGCGTCGATTCTTGTACGGCCGTGTTGTACGCGAAGGTCACATATGGAAGGATGGCGTCCCACGTCTTGTGTTCGACGTCGACGTACATAGCCAGCATGTCGGCGATGGTCTTATTGAGACGCTCGGTCGGGCCATTGGTCTGTGGGTGGTACGCGGTGGTCCGGCGGTGGCTTGTGTGGCTGTATTCCAAGATCGCTTGAGTTAGGACAGCCGTAAACGCCGTACCTCTGTCGGTGATGAGAACCTCTGGGGCGCCATGACGCAAGACGATGTGCTCCACGAAGAACTTGACTACCTCGGCGGCACTGCCTTTGGGCAAGGCCTTTGTCTCGGCGTAGCGGGTGAGGTAGTCAGTTGCCACGACGATCCACTTGTTTCCGGTATTGGACGTCGGGAACGGCCCCGGTAAGTCCATCCCGATTTGCTGGAACGGCCGCCGTGGTGGCTCGATAGGCTGCAGAAGTCCGGCTGGCCTAGTGGGCGGTGTCTTGCGTCGCTGACAGTCCCGGCAGGTCTTTACGTAACGGGTGACGTCGGCGGAAAGGCGCGGCCAGTAGTACTTCTGTATTCTTGCTAGCGTGCGAGAAACACCCAGGTGTCCAGACGTCGGGTCGTCGTGCAGAGCCTGGAGGACCTCTGGCCGCAATGTCGAGGGTACCACGAGAAGGCAATCGGCTCGAAGCGGTGAGAAGTTCTTCTTTAGGAGAACACCATTGCGCAAGAAAAACGACGTCAGTCCGCGCGCGAATACCTTCGGAACAATGGTGGTCCTGCCCTCGAGGTATTCCACAAGGCCCCTGAGTTCTGGGTCCGCTCGCTGTCGTTCGGCGAAGTCGTCGGCACTTATGGTTCCTAAGAAGCAGTCGTCCTCCTTGTCGTCCTGCGGCGGTGGGTCGACGGGGGCGCGAGACAGGCAGTCAGCGTCGGAATGTTTTCTTCCGGACTTGTAAACGACGGTAATGTCGAATTCTTGAAGTCGTAGGCTCCACCGTGCGAGCCGACCTGAAGGGTCCTTCAAGTTTACTAGCCAACACAATGCGTGGTGGTCGCTCACAACTTTGAAGGGCCTGTCGTAGAGGTAGGGGCGAAACTTGGATGTAGCCCAGATGATCGCTAGGCACTCCTTTTCCGTTGTGGAATAGTTCGTTTCTGCCTTTGATAGCGAGCGGCTAGCATAACCGATGACGCTTTCCTGCCCGGCAGCCTTCTGCACAAGGACGGCGCCGAGTCCTACGCTGCTTGCGTCGGTGTGGATTTCTGTATCGGCGTATTCATCGAAATGCGCTAGTATCGGAGGCATCTGAAGGCGTCGTTTCAGTTCTTCAAATGCTTCGATTTGCGCCGTTTCCCACTTGAATTGCACGTCGGTCTTCGTAAGGTGAGTTAGCGGCTCGGCGATTCGTGAAAATTCCTTGACGAAGGGACTGTAGTAGGCGCACAAGCCTAGAAAACGGCGCACGGCTTTGGTGTCGGTGGGTGGCGGGAAGCCAGCGATGGCAGCTGTTTTCTGCGGGTCTGGGCGAACACCATCCCTGCTGATAACGTGACCCAAAAACAAGAGCTCCTCGTACGCGAAGCGGCACTTTTCAGGCTTCAAGGTGAGGCCGGAGGTCTTGATTGCTTCAAGTACGGCTTCAAGGCGCCGGAGGTGTTCGTCGAAGCTTGAGGCAAACACAACGACGTCGTCCAAGTATACGAGGCACGTCTGCCACTTCAAGCCAGCCAGCACTGTGTCCATAACTCGTTGGAATGTCGCAGGTGCCGAACAAAGACCGAAGGGCATGACCTTGAACTCGAAGAGGCCGTCTGGTGTTATAAAGGCCGTCTTTTCTCGGTCTCTCTCGTCGACTTCGATTTGCCAGTAGCCGGTCTTGAGGTCCATCGACGAAAAGTACTTCGCGTTGTGGAGTCGATCCAGGGTGTCGTCTATCCGGGGAAGGGGATACACGTCCTTCTTCGTGACTTTATTCAGGCGACGATAATCGACGCAAAAACGTAGAGTCCCATCCTTCTTCACTAGCACTACGGGAGACGCCCACGGACTCTTGGACGGCTGGATGATGTCATCGCGTAGCATTTCGTCGACTTGCTTCATAACGGCGTCCCTTTCTCGCGTCGAAACCCGGTAGGGACTCTGACGGAGTGGTCGAGCATTTTCTTCCGTTATGATACGGTGTTTAGCAAGGGGCGTTTGCCGGACCCGTGATGACGACGAGAAACAGTCCTTGTATTTCTTTAGAAGGCACCGGAGCTGTTGTTGGCTGGCGGGAAGGCTTGGGTTTACGTCGAAGGATGGCTCAGGCATTGCGGTTGTCGTTGTAGCTTCGTCAGAATCTGAAAAGCCAAACGCATCGCTGACAGCCAAGATTTCTTCGATGTACGCAATCGTCGCGCCCCTGCTCAGGTGTCTGTATTCTTGGCTGAAATGCGAGAGGTACTGGGATCGGTACCCAGCACCTCCACCAGATGTCACGTGGTCGTGACGTCGACGAAGACAACAGTCAGCACGTCCGAGATGAAACTGTTTATTTGGCCGAACTTGTGGCCGAGGAACTGAGACTAGAACTACAGCAATACACGCTGTACAATGATAGCGGCGAACAGGGCGTCGTCCGTCGATCAACTCACAAGCGGTGAAGCGTGTCGGCATTTAAACATGTGCCGTCGAATATTCCAGCGTTATCGCTGGCTGTCGTGCAAATTCTAGAATGAGCTCGTATGTGCGCGTCTTGCGCGCAATCTTAACAAAAACGAGCTACAATTATCGGGAAGCTTCTCGAACAATGAGGCGCGGTTCGCGCAGAGCGTTGCTGACAGTCTATGTGGGCGAAATACGAATAAAGCAAAAGTGATAATAGGAAACGCCCGTGGCAAAATATATATATATATATATATATATATATATATATATATATATATATATATATATATATATATATATATATATATAAAAGCGGCAAATCTGGACCGCCAGACTTTACTACACCAACAAAAAGATACCGATCAGCAGCGCAGGAAAAATCTTGTATTAACTTTCACAAACAACCCACCCAACATTAATAAGATCTTAAAAAAACACTTTAACATATTGGAACAGAGCAAGCGACTACTGTCCAAAAATTTTACTTCCCCTCCGGATGTGGTATACAGGCGGCCAAGAAGTATCAGGGATCATTTAATAAATTCAAAGATAGGTACAAAGCCCCAAATCGGGTGTCGTCCTTGCGGAAAAGGAAGATGCAAAGTATGCAAACACATGCAGACAACAACCGTGGCGGAAAGCACACACTCAAATTCTAAGCACAAAATAAGTGGTGCACTCGACTGCGACTCAAACAACGTCATATACCTTTTGGAATGTTGGGTATGTAACATGCAATACGTAGGCCAGACAGACACGCCTTTTAGAATTAGGTTCAACAACCATCGGTCACATGTACGTTCCCTTCCTGGCCTTCCACTTTCTAAACATGTCGCATTGAAAGATCACAGTTTCGAGGGTATGAAGGTTGCACTCTTGGAAAACAATTTTCGAACAACCAGAGAAAGGGAGCAACGTGAATCATACTGTATATACAAATTCGACACGATAAAAAGTGGAATAAATGAACACCCGGCAACCCTCTCCGCATTACGATCATTAAAAAGCGCAAACGCCATTCTCTAATCAGTCCCCGGCCCCTTGCCGCCCAGTACGAGCATAACAATGTTTTGAATAATAGCGCTCCTCGGTGCAGCCTTGAGCTTATGCATCTCACTAACCAGGATTCATGTGCCACTTCAATCACAGCCGGCATGCACAGATAAGTGGTCCCGGACGTCGTACAGTGTAGTGTACATCGTACAGCACTGCATTTAAACTATCATTACACGAACAAGCTTTTAGTCTGTCTTTTTCCTTTACAACCCTTACCTTTTTCTACATCTTTTCCTCTTCCAAAAAGAGCCGATGCGCTTAATAAATATTGACGACGCGGCAACACTACCGGCCACTTCGGGTCTTACCCCAGGCCGACACGGAAAAGCATACGCTGAAAGCCCTCACTGTCCACCCCACCAATTACTTTAACGCGGTAAACGACGAAGAAGGACGTCAAAAACGCCACCCGTGGCCCCACACCGGAAGGTGCCATACTAGATGCGCGGGGTCATTACATTGCCCGTTTGGGGGAAGGTGGGTGCGCAGAGGCTCTATTGTTGTCGCTACCTAAACGAACACAATGTCCTCGTCAAGCAAAACCCTTCTTACTGACCTTCCTGACATTTCTTTTCTTTTATCTTTTTTTATTGCTGTTATTGTTGTTGTTGTTGTTGTTGTTGTTGTTGTTGTCGTGGTTCCCCCCCCCCTTTTTTTCTCCGTTACTTGTTACGTTCCTATTTTCCTTCCTTTCTGTCCTTTCCCCTCCACTCTCAACATGCTATAAGAGGACACACACACGCTGTAAATATTGTTATGTCCTGAAGAAGACGGGGCTCCCCTCGAAACGTAGACAAAACAAACAGTTGTTTTTATGAAGGCGCATATACTTTTATACTTATATATATATATATATATATATATATATATATATATATATATATATATATATATATATATATATATTATATATATATATATATATATATATATATATATATATCTGCACCTGTGTATCTTCAAGGATTCATGTGACGTCACTTATCGGTATATATATATATATATATATATATATATGTATGTAGGCACTGAATAAAGGCCTGCCGGGCTGACTGATAAGGTTATTAGACTCCCATCGGTAATTTTTTGGCGCACAGTGAACGCCACCGACGCCGAAACAGACACCATATGTTCTGCAACTCCGGCTTTTAACCATATCGCGTTAAACACCGTATAAACCAACCATGCCGAGTGCTCTGGGGCATAGCCAGAATTTTTTTTTCGGAGGGGGGGGGGGGGGGGTCGACCATACTTTATGTATGTTCGTGCGTGTGTTTGTATGTGTGCGTGTACATATATACTCAAACAAAATTTAACATTCTCAGGAGGGGGGGGTTGAACCCCCGTTGGCTACGCCCCTGCAAGTGCGCACGCTTTCGTAGCTGCTGGGTGTAATGCGTCGTGCAGTCAGCAGAGTGGCGCAGTGGAAGCGTGCTGGGCCCATAACCCAGAGGTCCGTGGATCGAAACCACGCTCTGCTAGATTTTTTTTTTTTTAGCAGTTTCTTCACATATGCCCTCTGGTGTGATCTTCTATACAATCAACTTTGTTCACGTTCTTTTAGGCCTGTATTTGTCGCATAGCAGCAAACAAATGGTCATGTATTTGTAACGCGGGTCCATCTAACCGCATATATATATGTTTGGTGTTTCAATAAATGTTCAGTTGATAGTTTGCTCCGTGTTTCGTTTGCCTTCCTTCGTGTTTTCGTTCTTTCGCGCACCACTGCATTAAGACGAGTTACCAACTCGCCCAGCAGGTCGTACTTCTACTTGTCGTGTATTTCTTTTTTTTTGTTACAAGATAGGCTTGCTGTACTCAGCAGAGTGGCGCAGTGGAAGCGTGCTGGGCCCATAACCCAGAGGTCCGTGGATCGAAACCACGCTCTGCTAGCATTTTTTTTTTTTTGCAATGTTTCTCAATTAGACGTCATCACTGCACTGCTGTTCCGTACATGCCACTTCATGCATTCCTTTCGTGTTGAACGCCTCGGCACTGGCCCATTCTTTCTTTCTTTCTTTCCTTCTTTCTTTCTCTCTTTCTTTCTTTCTTTCTTTCTTCCTTCCTTTCCTTCTTTCTTTCTTTCTTTCTTTCTTTCTTTTTTCTTTCTTTCTACCGTATTAGAAAATCCGGATATACCGAACAAGGGTAAATCGACTCATTCGCTGTATAAAATACCCGAAGCTCACTAATTAACCCGTGCTAATGTAACATAATGACACCCTCGGAACGAACTTGACGTATAGTATTACAGTCGGTGGTGTAGCCAGGGGATGGTTGAACACCCCTCCCCCCAAATCCACGAAATTTTTACATTTTTTACATTATATACGTGTATATATAAACGCGCACAAACACACGCAAGTTCGAACATATTGACACGTGTGTATGCATAAACGACAATGGCGATGGCGAGGTTTTACAGACTCCGGCTAGTGGGACAGTATGCCTTTCGGAGAGAAAGACGAAGACGTTTTTTTTCTGTATGAGCCATGCAGTTGAGGCTACTACTATTACTACTACTACTACTACTACTACTACTACTACTACTACTACACTACTACTACTACTACTACTATTACTACTACTACTACTGCTACTACTATTACTGTTCGGCTGATTTGAACACGCTGTTTCGCTGTCGCCAGTTGTTCGCGTCTTTTGATCGCGTTGCACCAAGACAATATATAAAGGGGGTCGACTCCAATGTCCAGCCGCCTCCGAGAAAAGTTTGTGACCACCAGGGCTGGGCAAAGATACTATGAAATTGTATCGCGATACGATACAAGATACACACGCAAGAACTATTGGAGATGCAGATACAAGATACTGCCGCACTAATTGCATCAGATACGATACTTGGCAGTTGTATCTTAAGATACTTCGACACATTCTCCAATTTGTTATTACAGATCCATACAATGGAGCAGCAAACGCCTATACACGAAAATGTCTCTTTGAAATATTTTAACTGTGACCTATTTTGTTTCACTCGAATGAAATGGCTGTTAGTATCTCAAAAGCTTTGCCCCTCTTGCTCAAAGTATATTAGTTGCCTTCCAAAACAGCTTATTGGGGCTTGTTTTAGCCTCTTCACAGGACAACTTTTCATACACTTCGTTGACAGCGGTTCTTGCTTGTCATTTTTCAATTGATGGGAGTCGCTGCTCAGCTAGCCGACCAGCTAGCGGGTTGCCATATAATCACAATAACGTCAATAAGAAGCCTTCGTACGACGGCGCAAATACCGCTGTGGAATTTTAGCTTGTCCGTAAAAGACAGTTTGCACAATACCGTATATCCGGACAGGTGTACAGCAGCAACAACGCAGGTAGCGACTCTTTTTTTCTAGGGGGGAGGAGGGGCAGGGAGGGCCGGGAACGCATGGTGTTTACGGGGCTTGCGACCGTTCGCTAGTGGCCCGGCCGGCAGACATGACCGTCTCCGTCCCATTTGTTTTTGTTTTCTGAATAAGTATGTTCGTGAGCTACAAAGACATGACTAGTCTCAAGCATTTCTTTCGTGAGGAACCTGTGGTCACCATGTGCTGAAAGACAACCGTGGAACAAAAACTCTATATTTCAATCCGCGTCCAGATTTCACTCGTTATGTACATCGGCATCTTTTTTTATTTATTTACACTTCACCTACATCGCCGTAAGGCATTGCGTAGGGGACGTACACATGGGTAATAACACAGTTAACAATCGATGTAATAGTTACAACAACGACAACGATACACAAGATACTTTTAAGAAAAAAACACTCGAATAACAGTGAATTACACAAATTATAAACAATGAAACAGTCATACATTTTAAACACCTAAACGCTTCGAGGCAACAAATCACTCTTATTGGCAGTGGTATTGTGGGCATTGTTAGAGGGAAGAAAAAAACGTCGACAGTTTCTCGAATCCTGATTCCAAATCCCCTTCAGAAATGACCTGTATATCAGATATGGGAAAGGCTTCCTTACAAATGGCAACGTCGTTTTGTTCAAACTCTCTCCGACCCCACCATCTTCACTGTCCCGTCCCTTGGAGCTAAATTTCGCGACTGCGGCCCGCCGGACATAAGCTGAGCTGGAGGTGACATAAAACGTAGGTGACATCAAACTGCATTGAATTTCCATGTTCTACTTAGCTGCTGACGTATGGGATTCTTTGTTGATATACCCACTAACGTGCAATCTTTTAGCAATTTTTCTTTAACGAGAGAACATGTGCAACACAGAAATGTCTCAGACGTATTGTATAGCTGCACAAAGCGTCGCAGGACCCCGCCGCTATTCGCGCTATTGCCGCTTATAGCTCCCATTACGTGGCGATTAGTAATAAGACAAATATTTAGGAAGACCTAAAGCAGGAAAACAAAATTAAGTAAAATGGAGGGGTGGTAATGTATCAAGCATTCACATTGAATAAGTACAGAAACACGATACAGACGAAGCACTTAACAGCTATGAGCATGAGGTGTCGCCAACTTACCTGTTGAGACAATAGAAAATACAGTGTTCTTTGAAAATTGCCTGAAACGGCTCGGTGGGACGCTCATGAGTAAAACGCAGCATTTAGTAAAACAACGTTTCTCGAATCCCCTTCCTAATATCTTTAATATGGCTCCTGATAATTTCCACCATTATAATGCAAACACAATGTCGCTGTCTTCTTAAGTGGTGAGCAGAATACTTTGTACTGTATACTCAAGGCACTCCCTCATAATAATATATTTGTTTTCAAACTCGCCTCGGCAACGTGTAAATGTGTAAACAGTAGTAGAAATAAAGCAGACAGAAGAATAAAGCACCAATCTTTTTTTGGGAGCACGTTACAAAAGACATACTGCAGTGACCAGACCGGAAAAACAGTGCAGAGACCTGGTAATGTATGTGATGCAAAATGACAGCTAAGAAAGCACTTGTGCTACTAATCAAATTATGATTTCATAAATTCTTTGGATAAATGTAGATGGAAGTGAAAAATACGGTAAGCCAAGATATTTTTTGTTAGGTAAACGTTTGCTCTATAAGATCTAGCATCAGTACCAGTGCTGCTAAAGTTGTTAGAATCTTATTTGCATATAGGTTAATTCATTGCATGCAAATCAAACTTACATCCACGAGATCCTTCAAATCGCTGATATGTAAAATCCACTCGACGCGAAGCAACCCCATTCTTGCACACATCACATTTCGTTACGGAGCAAGACGCAAGAGAATCTTCAATAACGACACTGTAACAACATCAGAATTTGCGCGATAGACGCCACAAGCAGCGGAGTACGCGGCGCAGGACAATGCCTAAAAGCAGGTGTCGCGGCATTGGCGCAACTAAAAAGAAAAGAAATCCAAAAAACAAAAGGTACGTGGGCTGGGCGTAGACGTCGGCGTGCTTGTCTTCCTGATCTTCTGCCCTCCCCAAATGACTCTGGCGTAAGAATAAAATAACGTCACTGCCCTTAGACTTATTCAGATGGCTTAGTGGCACCAGTACCAGCTTGAGAAGCGGATCTTGGCCAGCGATTATTGTTTCGCTCTCTTGTGTTGCAATAGAAGTATCCTGTATCTTGTAGAAGTATCCTGTAGATACACGATACATTATCGAATATACCGGAAATACAGATATAGATACTCGTCTTGCGAGACGTATCGCGATACAGATACAAGGTACCCAATGAGTATCTAAGATAGTATCTAAGATACATGTATCTTCGATACTGCCCAGCACTGGTTGCTACGCTCCTGACAACAGTACGTACACAAATCGGGGCCTCCACAGCTACAGTATACTCATGAACAAAGGAATAAACTGAACAGCTACGATGCAGCGCGAAACGAGACGCGGACACGAAAAGGCACACACGGACACCTCACATTGCTACTAGAAACGGCATGTTTATTTTCCAAACCAGACCGCTTATAAACCAGTATCGCCAGTCATATAGTAGAACACGTGTAAGCACTCATGGAAACGCGCGAAAGAAGTCGCTCAACCAAAGACAAATCATGACGATGATAACACCGGAAGTCACCGCTTACGCAAGAAAACCAACTCCTTAGGCGATAATGCTATCAATGGCTTGCTAATACATAAATCACCGCGTGCATCGATAAGTTCCTCTTCGTCAATCAGACGGGTGATTTTTTCTTGATATCAACCAACAATGACTGTGTTGTGAAACAAAGGTCGGCACATACACGCATGAACGTGGAGTATGAGAAACTCATCAGGCGGTATTTTATTAGATTTGTAATGCTGCTCTCCCAGTCACTCATTTACGCACCTGCTGGTTTGGCCGATATATATATATATATATATATATATATATATATATATATATATATATATATATATATATATATATATATATATATATATATATATTCCTTGTCAGCTGCGTGCATTGGAATTTGCCAATAACCGGACCTTAAATCAACAGAGGAAAAATAGGAAGCAGAATGTAAACAGTCTATGGCGTCATCAATACACGGCAGCGGATAGACATCTTTTTTGGTAACGGAATTCAGTCGACGATAGTCTACGCAGAATCTCCACGTACCATCTTTCTTTTTCACAAGAATGACTGGTGCGGCCCAGGGACTCGCCGATTCTTGAATTACTCCCTTCGTTAGCATCTCTTGCACTTGCTCGTTGATAATCTCGCGCTCTGCTGGTGCCACTCTGTAAGGTTTCTGCCGTATGGGATGCGCGGACGCGGTGTTGATTCGATGACGTATTCGAGACGATGGAATTGAGGGCATTTGGCTGTGTTTTGAGAAGTCGAACACTTTAGAGTGCTTGGAGAGAACGTTAAGGAGGGTGTGACGTTCGATTTGGCTAAGTGACTTGCTGATCATTTGTAGCAGTTTTAAGTCATCTGATCGTTGAGAAGCTACATGTCCGTTCTCGCCTGCAGCATCGAGAATAGCCACCAGCGTCGTAGATGATTCGGGGTTGAATGCAGCAAGTTTCATGCCACCAGGCAACACTGCAGGCTCCATTGAATTGTTGATTGCCCACACACTTGTGCGTCCTTTAACTACAGACACCACGCAATGGGGAACTAAAATGTTCTTTTTCACACAGGCCCAAGGAATCGGTTCGAGTGTGGCGTCGAACGTGGCGAGGTCGTTACTAGAACAGGTCCCTGGAACACGCATGGCAGAGAATGCAGGAACGACCGTGTCCTCGGAGACAAAAAAGCTGCAATCATCACGCGGTGAATTCTCCAAGAGCGCAGCTGGAAAACTACCGTGCACGGAAAGGTGCCCACTTCTGCAGTCAACGGTCGCCCCACACTCCCGCAAGAAATCGATTCCCAAAATAACGTCATGCGTGGATCGCGTAATAACAGCAAATTCTGTGGGAAACACTTTGCCGCACAAGGACACATCCACAGTACAAACTTCCACAGGACACAACGCGTCACCACTCACACCACGTAATGTCACTCCACGACTCAAACAAAACATCACCTTAGCCCCAAGAAGGTTCTAGAAATTAACACTCATTACACAAATAGTCGCACCCGTATCCACAAGTGCCATGGTAGGGACACCATCAACAAGGACGTGAACTTTGTTCTTGAGCATAAACAATGACGGAGGTATGTCTGTCGATAGTGCCTGGTATCCTGCGGCCTCACCCCCATTGGCCGCACCTGCTAGTTTTCCGGCGGCGGTGATTGCGTACGACGCCGCGGTGATGGGGATCGTGGAGCACGTGGAGCTGGCGGCGGAGTCAAGCTTCGGTCAGAGGCCGGCGACGGGTAGCGTAAACCGGCAGGTGTGCGTGGTGGCCGTGGCATGGAGAACGTGCGGTCAAAAGGCTGGGTGTCCATGGGCAAGGGCTCTGGCTGGTATGAAGGGCGGTAGTTGCAGAAACGTGAGATGTGACCCGGAACGCCACATCTGTAGCATACCGGAAGAGGTCGGGACACACGCGGCTGCTAGAGTAGCCAGCCCTATGAGAAGGCGTAGGATGGGAATATCGCTCTTCACGGGCACCGTAGCCAGCCGACATTCGCTGAGGGAAACGAGGTGAGCGCAAACGTCGTTCGTCATTCGAGGGTGGCCGATACGAGAACCCAGATCGCCGTGTGCCTCTGTATTCGTCGGAATCTGCCGAATTAACCGATGGTTGCCATGGAGCCACAGTAGCCGGGGTTCGTGCGCGTTCTGTGTCTCTTGCATAGCTGTCCTGGAAGTCGCTGGGGTCATGAGAGATTCGCTGACACCGAAACAGTTCTTCTCTCACAATCTGCCGTATTGTCGACGCCAGGTCATTGGGCGTCATTGTGTCGACACTAGCCAATGTCGGGACGTTAGAGAGACGGCCAAATTTTGGCGCTATCCGTCGCATCTTTAGCGTTTCAAATGTGCGACAATGCTGCATCACGTCCGACACGGAGGTCAGGCTCTCTTTTCCGATCAGGAAATTGTACACATCTTCCGCTATCCCCTTCAGAACGTGTCCAACTTTATCTTCTTCAGTCATCCTGGCATCCACTATGTTACACAGCTTCAAAATTTCTTCAATGTATGTGGTACACGTCTCACCTGGAAGCTGTGCCCTCTGAGCCAGTGTCTGCTCCGCCCGCTTCTTCGCATTGGAATCACCGAAGCACTTCTGTACTTCCTCAACAAAACGATCCCAAGATGTGAACATGTCTTCGTGGTTTTCATACCACATGAGAGCTGTGTTAGTCAATGAAAATACAACATGACTGAGCTGCTCTGACGAGTCCCAGCCGTTGCTTCTGCTCACCCTCTTGTATTTCTTCAGCCACTCGTCCACGTCTTCTCCAGAGGTACCGCCAAAGTTCGGCGGAACTCGATAGTAAGGCAAGGAACCTATCGCTGTCGCCCTCGAAGCACCAGCGCTCTGGTCGTGAGACATCTCGATCGGCGATGGTGGGAGTCCGGCAAGGCGGCGGCTGCGGCGAAGTCCAGGTAGTAGTGCTTCCGTCGTGGGGTTCGTCGTACCTCGCACCTCCACCAATCTGTTACGTGCACAGGGGATGTTTAAGGGGTATTTAATGAGCACTGAGGCACAACAGACCGTGGTGGTCGCAGGAGCAGCGTCGTCGTCTTCTTCCTCTGCTTCTCTCCTTTCTCCCTGGCAGTGACACTTCGTAACAATATATATACCCAAGTAACGCAGGATGTTGAGTCAACGTTGTTTGAATGCAACGAATGTCAGCAACGTTAGACAGTGAAACATCACATTGTATTAACGTTGCTGGTGCTACATTGCCTTAATGCTGTGTTTTTGATGTTGCAACAACAATTAAATGGTCACGTTGTCTTAACGTGGTGCTTTTAATGTTGCAAGAAGAATCATATGATCATGTGATATCAACGTGATATATAGACATCATGCCAATGTTTATAAGTTAACGTAGAGGCCACATAGAGAAAATAATCTCTGAAATATCCAATAACACAAACGGAAACCATTTCGACTTTTGTGTATGCTCATATTTGAATAAAGGTTGACAATGGCTAGTTGGTGCGGTTTAATAAACGACTGAAGAAGCACGAACAAAAAGACAAGAGTTAGAGCTTAGAATTTTGTCTGTGTTTTTCACACTCCAATCTTTCTATGGACCACATACAGCTGCAGCCTATGTTGCCCTTTTATATCTGTAACTAAACGCACAAAACACAGTAAATTCACACGTGTAAAAGAGTTAAGCAAGAGCATTCACCATTTAATGACCTTGTTAAAGGGGTTGAGACATCAAAGTTTCAGGGACTAAAAGGCCTGCTGTAGGCTTCCTCTCAATATGTATGCATACAGACTTGTAGGATACAGATGCCTGTCCATGTCAATTACTGTGCAGTCGTAAAAATAACACTCATATGTTGCAATATATGTTTTCACTTTTGCTTTAGCATTCAGCATGTTTGGGACGTTAAGCCCCAGATATTATTATTATTATTATTATTATTATTATTATTATTATTATTATTATTATTATTATTATTATTATTATTATTATTATTATTATTATTATTATTATTATTAACATTCAGCATCATCATCGGGGCAGGCCATCACCCTGGCGTCATGTTGCGACTTGTTTTGCCTCCCGAACCATTCTGGGCCTTTTTTAGTAATAAAACGCAAGTAAAGGTGTCAGATAGTGTGAAACGGCTCACAAAGAATTAAGAAGAGCCACCAAGTAGCAGTCAAGACCAGGGCGCATTTCGAATGAGCAAACTTCATGACTACGCAGCAAGAGAACTGCTGTGACAATGTTGCCCGAGTGAAATAATGGTGAGCAACATGGCGATTGCGCCATCAGGGATGTGTCTCACAGGACACCTTCAAGGCAACTGTAAGTCCTCAAAACAGCACTTAAAATATAGATGACAGCGAATGGTCAAAAGAACAACTCAGGTTAATGAACGGTTGCACTGCTGTGACTGTCACAGGATGAGGTGTCATGTGTACAACACGGAGTTGGATGTGCCAACACTGACAGTTTCAGAAACTGAAAAGGTAGTCGCCACCGTGGTGAAGAAATTCAATGGCTACTTGGCGCCCAGAAAAAATTAAATCTACACATAATACGTATTACCATGCAAGAAGCAAAGCTGGGGGAAGCCTTCAGCGCATTTCTCACGGACCCCAAGGCAAAGACGAGACTGCAATTGCAAAGGTCAGCGAGACAATATGATCCACGACCAAGTCATTTTAGGGATCAAGAGGTACCCATGAAACTAATAAAACTGGAGGACCCAACCTTAGAAATATCTGCAAGAGTACCTCGCGCATGAAACGTTTGCGAGTGAACTAGAAGCATTCAGGTAGAATGCCAGCGTGTCCAAGGAAGAGGCAGAGCCTTTGCACGTCGTCAAGACAACCAAGCACAAGCAACACGCAGCGACGACATCCTCTGAATGTGCAGGTATTGTGAAAATGCACATGTTTTCTACAAAAAAGAGCGTTTCAACACAATAAAACAAAACTGCTCTTAACAAAACCACATTGCTATGCAATACAACTCCTGAGCAAGCACCTCAGCAGCATCGACCTCAAGAACCTGACCCGTCATCGACCTCAACAAATGGAGCACGTTAATGACGTGTGCCTAAAGTGCTGCGGGAATGATACGCGGCGCTTTACTTTGACGACCAAAAGAATGGGGGCCTGTGAGGCTACATGGAACTCTCTGGTACTCTCATCCCCTGATGGTGATGAGAGTACCAGAGGTGAGGATCATGCGGCCGGGATGGCCAGTAATGACCTAATGGCTATGAACGTCGAGACAAAATTAAGAGTTGCTGCTCTCAATGTTACGGGCCTTGCTGCAAGACGACGGCAATATCAATTAAGTCGATCGATGCTTGAGCATGATCTCGATGTTGTTGCCATTGAAGAAACGAAAGTAGAAAGTCAAGATCAGACCGACCACATGATCTCTCCATTTAGAGCGTGGTACAATGTATGTGTGTCTCATGCTATTGGAATGTCTGCTGGTCTGCTGGTCTGCTGATCTGCTGGTCACTACTACTTAGAAATTCTCTTGGTGTAGTAGAAGAGGCTGTAATTGTGTCCAGTATTGGGAGATTTATAGAATGTGATTTTGCATAAAATAAGAAAAGCTGGCGTGTTGTCTGTGTGTACGGTCCCAACAAAGATGGTGAACGTAGAGATTTTATTGAGAGTTTGCAGTCTTTTGTTTGATGCGACAGGACTGTCATTATGCTTGGAGATTTTAATTGTGTTTAACCCTCAAGACAGAGTAAAAAAGACAACTGTAAATTATCAAAGTGCAATGCTGCTCAGCACAAATGTACAAGATTGTAATCTTGAAGATGTAGGTGCCGTACTATCTGCAGGGGAGCCCTATACACACTTTCAGCACGAAATCCATGCAAGGCTTGACAGAGCCTATGTGTCACTAGACTTAATCCGAATATGTTCGAATTATGAAGTAAAAAGTGTATCCTTCAGTGACCATAGCTTAGTGATGTTCACTATGGCGCATAAACAAAAGAGGACGAGCTTTAACTGGGACGTATGGAAAATAAATGATAACATTTTAAAAGACGAATTGTTTGTAGAAGGTGTACAGGACAGCATTAACAAAATGTTAGCTGAGCCCCAAGTAAATGCAATTGAATCCTGGGAGCGTTTTAAGGAAATAACAAAGATGAGGGCCATTGAAAGATCGAGTATGCTGTATAGAAGTGAGAAGGAAAAAAAAAAAGAATTGCAATGTCAGTCAGACTTTGCACTGAGTCTAGAACGCAAAACACCTGGAAAGTACACAAAAGAAATAAGACAGTTAAAGAACCAATTGGAGGCAATTGACATTGAAAAATGCAGGGGGGCTATGATAAGAGCGCGTGCAGAAAAACTATTTCTTCGCGAAACGCATACAAAACGTGCTCTAGGTGACGAAAAGACGTACGCCAAGCGCAACGAAATTAAAGCGATAACTAGTAGCGGAATTGCACGAGAAGGTGAAGCTATTGAGCGGACATTTGTTGAATACTTTCATAGCTTGCTTGGTCAAGAAGTGAAAGCTGATAAAGGGTTTGAGACTGAGTTTCTGCGTTTGATACCAAAGCTTTCCGATAGCGAAAGGGAACAATTGGAAATACCGATAAATATTTCCGAAATAAAAAAGCTATCGACGAGTTGTCTGTTGGCAAAGCACCTGGATCCAATGGATTGGGAGCAGCAATGTATAAGGCATTTAGAAGCGTATTATCTGTAGCATTACATTGTGTTTACCCAGAGGCTTTAAGATTAAAGGAGCTCCCGTCTTCATTTCGAAAGACGCACGTAATACCGAAGACCCTATAAAATTATTGTCCGTGAAGTCTTATCTACCGATCAGCTTAGCTAACGTAGATTATAAAGTGTTGATGAAGGTTCTCGCCAGTAGGTTGCAGATGGTGATAAAATTATTAGTTGGACCACATCAAACTTGTGGAAAAATTACACCATTTCCCGCTAAAGGGGAGGAGGAGGAGGAGAGGTTGAGGAAAGGAAAAGGCGCAACTTCTGCAACCCTAATTGGGAGCACGGCTCAGCGCCTAAAGGGGATCATGAGGCGATGCGAAGCCGGAGCACTTGCACGATCGCGTTCCGTTGGCGTTCGTTGGGCATGCTACCGCCCTCGCGTCGTGGAACGCGAAGAGGGACGCTACGCGCGTCGTATCTTCCATCTAGCCTGGCCGTTAATTCTCACAGGGCGAGCGGGGAACGCGGTCGACAGGCGGGCGAGAGGGGGGCAGCGTAGGAGAGGAGAGAGAAGTGGAGGGGACGCGCATGCGCTCGAGCTCATCGCGGCGTTGCGCAGGAGAGAATTTCGGCATGTCTAGCCCGCGTTTCAGAGGAAGAGTGGAAAGGGGGAGGGGAGATGGGGAGGGGAGAGGGAAAGTGGGGAGGGGAAGGGGAGAGGGAAAGTGGAGGGGAGGTGTGGAGAGGGGACGGGGAGAGGGTGAGTGGAGTGGAGGTGTGTGGAGAGGGTATGCGCATGCGCAGTAAGGGTGGTCACGCCGCACACCACCACAACCGGATTGAGCTCCGCCTTAAGATACTTCGCATCTAATAAAAGGACGCACAATAAACACCAAGGTTCATGTAGCAAGGCGTGTGTTGGAGAGTTGTGATGTGTTCGAGAGCAGAGTGGCAATGATGCAATTATATATGGAAAAAGCCTTCAATCGTGTAAACCATGACATTTAATTTTTGATACTAGAATATGTTAATGCAGGGTCTGTAATATTGGAAGGGGTAAAAAAAGGGGACCATGAGGCGATGCGAAGCCGGAGCACTTGCACGATCGCATTCCGTTGGCGTTCGTTGCGCATGCTACCGACCTCGCGTCGTGGAACGCGAAGAGGGACGCTACGCGCGTCGTATCTTCCATCTAGCCTGGCCGTTGATTCTCACAGGGCGAGCGGGGAACGCGGTCGACAGGCGGGCGAGAGGGGGCAGCGTGGGAGAGGAGAGAGAAGCGAAGGGGACGCGCATGCGTTCGAGCTCATCGCGGCGTTGCGCAGGAGAGAATTTCGGCATGTCTAGCCCGCGTTTCAGAGGAAGAGTGGAAAGGGGGAGGGGAGAGGGAAAGTGTAGAGGGGAAGGGGAGAGGGAAGGAGGAGAGGGAAAGTGGAGAGGGAATGTGGTGAGGGGAGGGGAGAGGGTGAGTGGAGAGGAGGTGTGTGGATAGGGTATGCGCATGCGCAGTAAGGGTGGTCACGCCGCACACCACCACCACCACCACCACCGCCGGATTGAGCTCCGCCTTAAGATACTTCGCATCTAAAATGGCTTATAGAAAGTCCTTTACGCGTATTGTGGTTAATGGGCATGTTACTGAAAGATTTCAAGTGAGAAATGGTGTGCGGCAGGGTGATCCCATCTCAGCTTTATTACTCGCAATATACATGGAACCTTTCTATATGAAGATTATTGGGAACGATAGAATAAGGGGGTATCAGCTAATGGAAAGTGAAGTCAAAATGTTAACCTATGCAGATGACATTGCTGTGTTTTGTCGTGATAAAGAAAGTGTCACCGAAGTGATACGTGATGTGGTCTCGTTTTGCAGGTTCAGAGGTAGTGCAGTAAACTGGGGCAAATGCCTAGGTTTATGGCACGGATCTTGGGAGGCCACCCCGCAAAACTATGCAAATATGAGATGGTCAATTGTATCAACTAAGTACCTTGGTGTCCCCCAGCAGCATTACAGAGACTCAAATGATTATTGGAAAGAGATATGTGAAAGTACACGTGCAAAGACTCAAAGCTGGTATGGTAGGGAACTTTCTATGTTTTCTAGAGCGGCTGCATGTAATTGGTTCATCATTTGTAAAGTATTCGCCTCGAGATCTTGGAGTGGCGCCCTCTCGCGTGTGACGTCAGAGCGGGGGCTCCGCTCTCAATCGCGCTGCAGCAGCCGCTGCTCCTGTATCAACACCTGTATGCGGATCGTCTGCTTCAGGCGGGAACTTTGTCGAACGAACAGCCTCGCGACGGTCAACTAACGCCTGCAACGAATGTTTTCGAGTGTATATCTTGAACTTGTTTTAGTTGCATGCGGCCCAATCGACAGGGCCAAGAAATCCCCCGGATGGTCGACGAGTGCGCCGATACCACCGGCCGCATTGCTGGTTAGAAAGTGAAACTATGTGTGAGTGTTCTCGCTCGTTATCTTGTTTCCGCCGTACGATACTTATTATTTTGGGTGGTGCTTTCGATATTTCAGTAAGCGTGCCCTTCTCCAGCATCTACAAGTATGTAGATAAAGCTTGTGAAAGGTAGCGGTGCCTCATCGAGGGTGAGGCAGTGTACGACGCAGGCCACGTTGTTGAATGCGCGGTCGAGGCCGTCAACGGAGATCGCATCACCGCCGCTGCTTTCGTCCTGCAAACAAGTGCGCAAGTGCCGCCTTGTTGCACACCCCCCTGCCGATGCCCATGATCGCAGTTTGTCCCGTAATGTTGGTTCACTGAGAACGATATTACGTCGTAGTTCCTATTAATACCGCACAGGGCCGTCGCATGGGTATTAGAATATAACAAATAGTTAATCGCTGATTATACCACGCACAGGGCCACAGAGATTAACGTGGCAAAGGCAAGCTGGGTCCAGTTTCACGCCACGCAGCCTAACGAAAAGCTTAAAGAGCTCCGCTTTTAAAAAAGCGTCTGCACTGCCTCAGGTGAAAACTTTTAGAGAATGTGCACTAAACAGCGGCAACAGGTTTCGCTTATGACATTGTGATAAGCAGTCCGCTAGGCGCGCGCTTGCCTTCATAAGTAAAATACGTATGTACGCCATCCAAATGCAGCCGTAGTCTCAATATCCTGCGCCGCTCAGCTGAGCTCACGAGGCGCGCTTTCCTGCGAGGCGATTCGGAAGCCGCGTCGTCGGCTCTTTGTCTAGGGGCCTTCGCGGCAGGTTGTGGGACGGCACCACACCTGGTGTAAGTCGCCTATGCTTATAGCCTGCGTGCAATAAACTCCTTAAATATTGGTGGGGCGCTTAAACACGGTCACAAGCTTACCTAAGAGTCGCGCGTACGGTGGGTAGCAGAAGTCACTGTCCGCGAAGTGCTTGCTGCACACGGTCGATGAAGGCGTGGAGCGCTTTCCCATTCTGAGCTTGCGATGCACTTCTTCAGCTTTGGTTCCTTAGGGTAGTTGTGAAAGCTAACGCCTTTTTCACGAGCGGACGAAGTACACTGAGGCACAGATCAGTACTTCACCATTGCGCAGCACTCGCCACGGCGACAAGCGGCCGGAGTTCTACAAAAACAAAGATTTGTAGTTCTAAATGAACGTTAAAAGCATTCCCACGGTTGTTCGAACAGCGTCAGTAGCCACCATACGCAAGATAACCAATTGAACTGCTTTTTTGTTGAGATTTACCACAACGGCGGTTTCAACACGGCGCTGGGCCTACGTAGCAGACGAAAGCGCGCGAATCCCCGCTATGACGTCATACAGGCGCCGTTCGCAGCGCCGCCATCGGTCGCACACCAGGCCAATAGTATGTCCTGCAGTTCCTGTTCATGACAAGAGCAAATGTGCAAAAATTGCATAGAGTTTTAGCAGTTTTTGTTTGGGGATCGGTATGGGAGCGTACTAGCCGGACAAACTTATTTCATTCTTCCAGAAATGGTGGTCTAGGATTGGCTCATCTGTTTCTGAAGCAAGTAGTGTCAAGATTTATTTTTTTACGTGACCAATGTAACCCTTTTCTGCGCACGTTCATGCAAATTGTACTGTGTAATAGGATTCCTGATTATGTGGTGTCCAATGTGTCCGTAAAATGTAACATGCGTGGATATTTAAGAGAAGTAGTGATGGCATACGGAATATTGAAGGTGCGGTTTTCAGCGGACTACTTATCTGATGTAACGAGAAAGCGTCTCTACAGGGATTTACGTGACGTTATGTTACCTCAGCCCATCTACAGAGCGATATATCGTGTTGGCCATCAGCGTGACGTACTTAAGAGGGTAAAAATGATGACCGTACGTGCAAGCGCAAAGACATTCTTCTTCCAGCTGCACAGCGAAACATTGCCGGTAAAATCGTGGCTACAAGAGAAAGGTTTCTTCGTCCCGGTGGTCCATAGATTGCCTTATCTGCAAAAAACCCGAGACTATCAACCACATTTTTCTTGACTGGTTGGGACGCAGTGTTTCTGTGCGACATTTTGCAGCGAACCTTGAAAAACGATTTGCCAATCACGCCATACGGCATCAGATTTTTGGCTACGGAAAATCAAGATGGTGTGCCTTATGACATGCTTTTGTTGCTTGTGCTTCACGGCGTGTGGCGAACAAGAATGGCTACGCGCCATGTAGATAAAGATGCCCGATCTGCGCATGAATATTTCACAGAAAGCATTGTATACATGACAGATGTGTACAATTCTAGGGACGAACAACCCGAATGGGTGTCGTTAATAAATTAGTTGGCTGCGATGAAACGTTTTTAAATAAAACCAGTCGCAGCCAGGCTATTTTTTTAGGCTGGTTACGAAGTGCTTGTAAATTTCTGTTATGTGCAAAGGTGGCAATAAAGAAAAAAAAAAGCAGAGTGGCGCAGTGGAAGCGTGCTGGACCCATAACCCAGAGGTCCGTGGAACCAAACCACGCCCTGCTACAAATTTTACGTATTTTCTTTTATACTCCTCAACACATTTATATGACGCACATTTTCCCGCGAAGCGAGAGTGCAGCAGAGTGGCGCAGTGGAAGCGTGCTGGGCCCATAACCCAGAGGTCCGTGGATCGAAACCACGCCCTGCTACAAATTTTACGTATTTTCTTTTATACTCCTCAACACATTTATATGACGCACATTTTCCCGCGAAGCGAGAGTGCAGCAGAGTGGCGCAGTGGAAGCGTGCTGGGCCCATAACCCAGAGGTCCGTGGATCGAAACCACGCCCTGCTACAAATTTTACGTATTTTCTTTTATACTCCTCAACACATTTATATGACGCACATTTTCCCGCGAAGCGAGAGTGCAGCAGAGTGGCGCAGTGGAAGCGTGCTGGGCCCATAACCCAGAGGTCCGTGGATCGAAACCACGCCCTGCTACAAATTTTACGTATTTTCTTTTATACTCCTCAACACATTTATATGACGCACATTTTCCCGCGAAGCGAGAGTGCAGCAGAGTGGCGCAGTGGAAGCGTGCTGGGCCCATAACCCAGAGGTCCGTGGATCGAAACCACGCCCTGCTACAAATTTTACGTACTTTCTTTTATACTCCTCAACACATTTATATGACGCACATTTTCCCGCGAAGCGAGAGTGCAGCAGAGTGGCGCAGTGGAAGCGTGCTGGGCCCATAACCGAGAGGTCCGTGGATCGAAACCACGCCCTGCTACAAATTTTACGTATTTTCTTTTATACTCCTCAACACATTTATATGACGCACATTTTCGCGTGAAGCGAGAGTGCAGCAGAGTGGCGCAGTGGAAGCGTGCTGGGCCCATAACCCAGAGGTCCGTGGATCGAAACCACGCCCTGCTACAAATTTTACGTATTTTCTTTTATACTCCTCAACACATTTATATGACGCACATTTTCCCGCGAAGCGAGAGTGCAGCAGAGTGGCGCAGTGGAAGCGTGCTGGGCCCATAACCCAGAGGTCCGTGGATCGAAACCACGCCCTGCTACAAATTTTACGTATTTTCTTTTATACTCCTCAACACATTTATATGACGCACATTTTCCCGCGAAGCGAGAGTGCAGCAGAGTGGCGCAGTGGAAGCGTGCTGGACCCATAACCCAGAGGTCCGTGGATCGAAACCACGCCCTGCTACATGTTTTACGTATTTTCTTTTATACTCCTCAACACATTTATATGACGCACATTTTCCCGCGAAGCGAGAGTGCAGCAGAGTGGCGCAGTGGAAGCGTGCTGGGCCCATAACCCAGAGGTCCGTGGATCGAAACCACGCCCTGCTACAAATTTTACGTATTTTCTTTTATACTCCTCAACACATTTATATGACGCACATTTTCGCGTGAAGCGAGAGTGCAGCAGAGTGGCGCAGTGGAAGCGTGCTGGGCCCATAACCCAGAGGTCCGTGGATCGAAACCACGCCCTGCTACATATTTTACGTATTTTCTTTTATACTCCTCAACACATTTATATGACGCACATTTTCGCGTGAAGCGAGAGTGCAGCAGAGTGGCGCAGTGGAAGCGTGCTGGGCCCATAACCAGAGGTCCGTGGATCGAAACCACGCCCTGCTACAAATTTTACGTACTTTCTTTTATACTCCTCAACACATATATGACGCACATTTTCCCGCGAAGCGAGAGTGCAGCAGAGTGGCGCAGTGGAAGCGTGCTGGGCCCATAACCCAGAGGTCTGTGGCTAGAAACCACGGTCTGCTAGCATTTTTACAGGAAGGGTGAGTGTGTCTGGACACTCCGTGTGTGTGTGTGTGTGTGTGTGTGCAGCAAACACCAATTATATAAGATCGTGCTCGAAACGCCAAGCGCATGCGGCAAGCCAGACAAGACGACAAAAGACGTGTTACTGTATTTTCTAGTTACTAGAGATGTCCTTTACGCAGTGGCCACCACGCTCTAGAAACACAATGTTTGACATTTTCTGCTTTTGTTCTAATAAAAATGATGCAACATGTTTTTTCATAATATCATTCTGCAGTTCTTTGAGAACATTTTGGGGGACTTTGAACAAAATTGAGATTGGGTTTTTTTTATTATAGATTTTTGAATGGAGGAGCACTTTTCTCTTTTTGGTATTTCGAGCATGAAAATTTACTACTTTGAATATTATTAGAGAAATACAAATGCAGAGGTTCATTATTCACATAAAGGCCTATTCATACTGCAAATATGAACAAGCTAAGATGTTCACAGAAGTAGCCATAGCGTCCCAAATTTGACTGATTTTCAAAAACGCAGCGTTTTTCGTGAATTTTTAAAAATACATAATTTATTCAGAATTCCATGAAATGATAAGAGCTATTTCCTCTTTACTTCTACTTCCGCCAAAAAGAAAGATATTTGTAATATATAGCTTGAGTAGCTGCCAGCATGGTTCCGAATTTACGAAAACGCATTCTTCGTAAAATGGTCGTCGTCAACCGGCGACACTTGTCGAATTTTCCTGTGTTGAAAAAAATTTTTATTTGAAAACGAACTGCGATTTCGTGCTGTGCAATCATATGTGCACAACATACAAAATTATCAGGAAAATCGGAAACATCAAATATACACCCTTTTTCGATCTTTCGTGGAATCGACCTGTTGTCCACAGTCGAGCTCCAATGCTCTGATGGAAACGTCGACAAATAAACAGTTTTGTAGAAGCGTATTCCTTTTCCAATATATATATATATATATATATATGGCGCACACATAATCAGACGGCGCAGCAAGATTTACAGCTGGTTGTGTTTGTGCGAACTGAAATTCAATAAAAATCTAACACCTCCAAGAAAAAAAAAATGCTTCGCATTGAAAAAAGAATGCGCAGTCGACAGGATTCGAACCTGTGCGGGGAGACCCCAATGGATTTCTAGTCCATCGCCTTAACCACTCGGCCACGACTGCACGCCTGCAAGGCGCGAGCTATTTTTAAACGTCTCGTGTCTAGTGGCGCGAAGTGGCCTTGAACGGCGACGTCCTCCGCAACGATGACCATCTCGTATACTTGTCCCGCCCGCTCTTTTGCCTCCCGTCTGCGTATTATTATTTTCTTTTTTTTTTCGCTGCTCCTTAAAAATGAAGGCAAGACAAAGGCTGGTAAATTTCTCAGCCGCGAAATGGCGCTAATTTGAAGGAGTTCTTGAAATGTGAGTTTTTCACTGGCACTAATTAAGGGGGGGGGGGGGGGCTTGATACTTCGCCTTTGCCTTCGCGCTGCTCGCCCCTCCCCCCTTCCCCATGAAGATCCCTCTACATTCCCATAGATGTCCACGTGGGTGCACCCACGTCGAAGTGTGTCGTTCCGGCCCGATAGCAATGCACACCGTACAAACTATATTTATTAACCCTCAATAGGGCTGCATCTACTTCTACGCAAACACGTTTCACTTTCGCGTTATAAATGATTCCTATGAAAAAGGGAATCTCCTATGGTTTTTTATATGCTTTTGCACGCGTTCGCCAGTTTTTTCTCACTGCAGTTTTCTTCTATAGGTATACCCTTAAATACAATCCTGCTATGTATGTATACGCTACATTGGAATTTCATCTCTGTTTTCTTCATACAAAAAACCATAATATAACGATCCGGAATAAGGCGAATTATTCGGTATACTGAACAACTGGAGCTCTCTGACCAATCTACGTGTAAAATAATCCTTCTAGTGAACTGGGCTTTAGCACGTAGAAATTGGAGCGCACGTGTATAGACGTCATGAAACGGTGTGCATGGGCCAGCGCGGAGTTCAGGGGACTTGTCTTGCATTGTTTTAAAACGAAGTGCTTTCTTAATGTATTTCGCCGGATTTCGTTTTCAAAACGACTAGGTTGACGGCAATGTTGTACACGTTCCTCTAAAACAGGAACGAAGGCTCGTTCCTAGTTCTTTCCCAATCTTGGAACGAGTTCCCGTTACAAGTTCCTTTAATGCGAAAGGAACGCGTTCCAGTTACTTTTCGAAAAATTGGAACGTGTCGTTACTTTTACGTTACATTTGAATTTTAAATCAAAATATAGTGCCGGATAACCCCGAGGCGAAATAAGGGGAACAATTTAAAGCTAACGTGGAGCTACATATTTTATGATTTTGACATCGCCGGCAGTAGGTTCAATGTAGATAAAATGAATCTAAAGAAACGCTCCTAGACGAATTTTTTATAGACCACCGGCCATACTACAGACATGTCTAACTGCAACTTTTGTGCTCGTCTATTACAAGTTCAACACATGGGGCACTATCCACGCCATTCTTCAAATGTGCCGTCATAATACTGCGCTTCAGATATTCAAAAAGAAATTCCCACACATGCACCAATATAAATAAGTTTTTTGCATAGGAAACCACATCGAAAAGAACAATACATAGGCGTTTAGTGAGCGCTGATTGAATACTGCAGTGTGAGTAGAAAATAATGTCCAGGATACATATTCGCAACTTAGTAAATCCCTTGTTCGCACTCAGCAAGAGTCGCATCTCGATGTTGGTATCCGACTGAGGAACCTGTTTTCTCGTCAGCACTTCGTTGGCAATGTTGAAGAGCCATTCCATCAAGTGCTTGTACACAAATAGGTACAAGTCACCCGTGGTCGTAGGAGCGAGGGCATGCTCAGCGGGAGCAACAGCAATGTAGCGCTGGATGTACGCGTATCGTTTATTGCATGACAGACGTTATCGGTGCGGTGGCTGTCGAACTGAACTATAACAAAAGTTGCACGTTGGTGCTTCACTCATTCTCTGCGGCCTCTGGCGTTGTGATTGGCTCCTCTGTCCCATGCGCGTCAAACACCAGATTCGCGACGATGATTCGCGCCGTTGGAAAAGTCCGCGGAACCACGCGTAGGCGCCTCGACTACGGATCCCCCACTTTTCCCTATGCCGACAAGGCCATGGGGACGCGCAGCAGAACCGGCCGAATACGCAGCCCCTCTATCTCTCTCTTCCCCCCTCCCCGCACAAAAGTTACTTACGAGTTGGCAGAACAAAAAAGTCGCTAAGGTAAAAAAATTGCGTGCCCTTTCCTGGCGCGAGCTTTACAGTGGGGTTCGATTATTCTCGAATGTCAAATAAAAGTTCTCCAAGTTGTGTCTACACTCAACAACGGCCCGTGATTGCTCTGAGACTGGCTCAGACAAAGAGAAAAAAATTCGCTGTTCCTCCAGCGCGTAGTCGGTCTTGACATCGCGTGCTTCTCTTCGTCCCCGGCGGGCGCCTTAAAGTGAAAAGCAGGATGCAGCATAGTCAAGTGACAGGCGAGCGGTAGATTCTTGCGCCTCACGCGGTCGCCCATCCACCCTGTTCTGCATGATGTGCTGTGTTCGGGCGCCTGTTCAATGCCGAGGAACGTTTACAGAAGCAACGCCGTTCCCTATGCCGTTCTTACTTAAACGTAACGAGTTAGTTACCGTTACAGTTCCACCAGTCCTCAATGGAACGGTGGCGTTTCTCCGTTCCTCCATGAAGGAACTAGTTCCTGGAACGTCGTTCCTTGGAACGCCGTTCCGTACAACACTGGTTGACGGTGGATGCGCAAATGAGAATAACTGGTGGTATCAATATCATACATTCGTTTACGTTGATGCTGTACGTGCGTAATATTATGAATAAAACCCCTCCCAGTGCGTATTTAGACATGAAATAAAATCGAAATAAGCGCGCTAAGTTCTGCAACTGTAAATATAATGAACGCAGTACTCCAAAAATAGTGAAGTCGCCTCTGTAGTACTTCAATGATCTTAAATTATTATTATTGACGGTCACTGTGTAGTTAATAGTTTACACGCATTCCACATCTTTAGCATATACTGTACAGCCGCCATTATCGCTACCACCATCTTCTGCCGTAATTCAGTGGCGTGTCATATGTAGTTTATTCTTTCTTTATTTAAATAGTAAAAAAAATTGTTGTCCTAAATGTATTCGTACCGCTGTGTTGTTGTTAGCGGTCATCTAGTTACTGATGAGTTCTGGTGCTATTATGAGTGTATAAATATCAGTGTGGTTTGTTCAATAAAGGTCATTTAAAGGGACCGACAACTGATTTTTCTCGACCCAGTTTTTTACGGCGCGACAGGAAGCTTGCCCTTCGTAGCGTTTGTAGCTGCAGTGGTTTATCCTAAAAGCACGTAGTTATTTTATAAGCGATATTTTTCGATCTGAAAGGCTCCAAACATGCATGAGGGCTAGCTCCAGCAATGCTGAGAATTGATAGCGATGCCACTAGCCCTTGTGAAAGCTGTCGTTGTTCTGCTTTCGCAGGAGTTACTGTAACTATGCTTAACCACCTTTATTTTGAGCTTTTCAACCATTTTTGAAAATAGCAAGCTGTTACAATGAGATGATGTGGCTTTATACACCTTCTCGGTATTTGTACAGCGTTGTGTGCGCCTGCGCCCAAGGTTGCCTGCGCCTGTGTCAAGGCTGCCTACGCCAAGCGAAGGCAGCGCCCTTTGTTGCATACAACTAACGCAGGCCTATATGTACATTTTTATGGAGTGATATCTTTTAATATAAAGAAATGAACAATATTTCAGTACTAACAGAAATGTCATCGAACGCGTACACCAATCAGCGGTCACGTGACCGGCTTCATCGGATCATTTATGATTTTGCCGCCAGAGGCGCCACAGGTCATTTTTCGCGACTTTCAATGAAGAAATAAAAATATAAATCCACCTCTCACGAGATAAACAGGGTTGGTTTGAGTCAATGCGACGGGCAATCTTTTCATCAGTGCAGTCATCTCATTTCATGTTCTGGGCAGTTGTCGGTCCCTTTAAGCTCACTTAGACGTCTCATTGTCATGTCTTCGTAATTAAAATATCCCCAATTTAATGTACGACGCCTTTTCTTGCATACGAGTATTTAGAAGTACTTCGTAAAAAAAAGGTGTGCTTTAATAATGCGGACTAAGTTAGAGTCTCACTCAACGTGGAACAGTGCTGCACAGTTAGATTTAATTTAAACACAACCTGTTATGATCAGTCATTTAAGAGGCACTGCAATTTATTAAACATTAAACGCACCGAGGGAAAAAAAAATACTGCGCGGTCGATAGGATTCGAACCTGTGCGGGGAGACCCCAATGGATTTCTAGTCCATCGCCTTAACCACTCGGCCACGACTGCACGCTGGCGAAGAGCCAACGTCTCGCGTCTTAAGGCGCGTGGCCTTCAATGGCGACGATCTTTCGTTCTTTGGAAGGAAGGCATCGGTGGCGTCAGGTGGGAAAGGGGGGGGGGGGGAGAAAGAAAGAGAAAGCCGCCTCAAGGTGTCATAGCGCTAACAAACACGGACGACGAAGATACAATGGGACAAGCGCTCCCGTTGTGTCTTCCTCGTACGCGTGTGTTAGCGCTATGACACCTTTTGATGCATTTAACCAACTAGTCCAAAAAGTCACACTGACAAGCCTCCTTGAAGTTTTTAGCCCGCCGAGAAAGGTCTCTATAGTTAGTTCAGGGATGTCCTAGTCCGCCCTCAGATAGAGTGGTATGAAATTAGGAAAGGACCTTCGGAAAGTCATCACAATCAGGCAAGATAACCAGAGGCGGCGCCAGGGTAACACGCGTCATCAGCACGTAATGACGTCATATGATGACGTCATCACGGGATTATGATATTTTTGCATCACTCGTGTTGACGTCGATGGTCAATTTTCGCGTTTGATGAAGCATCTAAGGCATTCGCCTTAATAAAACATGCAGTTATGTCGTCGTCGTCTCGTGAGCGATGCTGACGGCAAAACTATTCATTTTGGTTATTAAAGCCCGTGCATAATAAATAGATGTAAACATGGTCTTTCGGTATTAACCTAATGGCTTACCTCGTTTAAAATTGATATCTCTCTCCCTCTCTCTCTCTCTCTAGCATAAGCTTGAGATGACACCAAAACAGGAAAAGATATGCCTCACCCCTCCATGTCTCCATAAGGCACGAAACATGCAGGCGATCTGTAGTTTGTACAACG